>NW_008331681.1:37174-39183 GCF_000622305.1 Nannospalax galili
TTAGTATAGTTTACTAGTAAGTTTGTTTTGGTGGCTAATGGAGGTTATAGTTATGAATAACCGATTCTATGAATACTGCTTATACACTGAATAAATTGTATCACTTCTACCAATTTTTCTACTTCTAATATTTTTAATTTTTAGCACTTTCTTACACGTCTACAATGTACTATGAGCATACTGACCACTCAGTACTCCTTCTCTCCCTCAGGGTGCTTGATTTCCCAGAAACTTACAATCAGCCGTATCTGCCTTGCTTTTTCTGTAGCAAAAGGTCCCTGGGAGAAGACTGGTTAGGAGGAAAGAACCTCAGGCCTCAGTAAAGACTCGGCGTTCCAGTTTTGCCATATCATCTGGTCACAGGACCACTCTAGGAAGGCAGGTTCACCTTAAGTAATGCTGAAGTGGTGGAAAGAGTATCTAGCTTGTTAATGAGATGCTGAAATTTCTTGGCCTGGACATCCCAGCCCTCAGTGCGTTCCGGTGGGTCTGGTTCTTCTCAGACACGTGGCTCTCCCTAAGGCTTGTCTGATTTTCTAAACCCTTCAGAAAACTGTAGTTTTTCCTTTTCTTCCTTAGCAATATTTCTTAACCATGCTTTCTGTATCGCTTTGGGCTGCCCCAACATTTTGGGTTTATCTTTTCTCTAGAGCTCCCTCCCCGACCCACCACCTGCCGATCTGCCCAGGTGGCAACTGACCTCTATGAGGCTCTAACCAACCTGGTTTATGGCTGTTTTTTCTTTTCTGCCCCATTCTCCTCTTCAAGGCAGTTTCCAAGATTTTTTCCTGAAGTTCTAATAAAATTTTGTCCTAAACTTTCTGTTTGCGTCTATTCTTAAATTGTTTTGTGAATGAGCCTAAGCACTAGGGAGGACCCTGCTTCCTCCCTGTAACATTGTGGTCATCAATAAGGGGAGAAAAGAGTTCAGTGGACACTCACAAGGGAAGGACAGCAGCATCTCAGCTCCATCTGACATGGACCATCACAATCTGCCTGACTGGTCTATCACAGCCCCTTCCTTCAAGGAGCCGGGACACCCAGCACCCCACAGACATTCACCACTGAGTAAACCTGCCCCATCTCAGTGCTGCCACAGCTGGTGCCCTACAAACCTTCCCCACCACGGAGAAACCGTTGTAGAATATGATTTGCTTTCAGCTTCTCTTGCATTATTTATTGTAAACCACAATGGGCTCAGGCTGCAGACACAGCTCCAAGCTGCGTCCTCAGAAGCCTGCGGTTCTTCAGAGATCTTCACTCAGGGAAAGCCACATTCCTAACGTCTTTGGAGAAAAGAATTTCAGGTTGAATCAGATTGAAGTGAAGTTGGGGTTTATTAGGAAGATAAGTATAGATTTTAGCAGACGGTCTATTGATAAAGAGCATTGTGGGAAAAGATAGCACTCCACCTCCTGTGGGTATTGCTTCTGTAAAGAGTCACACATGATTCTTTTCAAGAGTTATCTGTATGGTCTTGGTGTGTTCTAAGTTACATTTCAAAGGATCTTTCTGTGTAAATGAGGTCGTTCAGGGTTTCCTGAAATGCAATCGTAGGATTACAACTGGGAAGGCAGAAGTTGGGTTGCAGAGAAAGAGAGAAAGTGTTGACTGTGAGCAAACTTGGTCAACTCATTTGTGAGACAGACAGGAAATTGAGGGCGCAAGTCTAGGCAAGGAGTCAGGCCGTGATTGAAGGTCATACCAGGTCAGTCCTGAAGCACTGTTCACTCTTATTTAGTAATCTTATTAGAAAATAGACAATATAGAAGAAATACTACCTCAGTGTGGACAGTCTTCTCAGAAAATGTTGTTACCTGTTCTGCATTCTTGACTTTCCCCTGGAAGACTTCATCCAGACTGAGGAGTGAGGATGTCAGTTCCCTTCCCTTCCCTGTCATTTTTCCTGTATTTTAGCCTTCCTCCTGGCTTGAAGTGTAGATTTCAGAGGCATTGTTTTGAAAGTACACGTGATTTTCAAGCCTAAATTTACAACACTAGTAATAAAA
>NW_008331681.1:39603-40108 GCF_000622305.1 Nannospalax galili
CATCAGGGAGCCCAAGGTAGGAACTCAGGGCAGGAACCTGGAAGCAGGAGCTGGAGCACAGGCCATGGAGGAAAGATGCTTACTGGCTTGCTCCCCTAGCCCATGTTCAGCTTGCTTTCTTATTTAAATCAGGATCACCTACCCAGGGGTGGCACCACCCACAGTGGGCTGGGCCCTCCCACACATCAAGAAAATACTCCACAGAAATGGCCACAGGACAGTCCAATGGAGGCAATTCCCCAATTGAGGCTCCCTTAACCCAGGTGTGTCAAGTTGACACTAAAGGTATTCAGCATACCCTCAGAGGTCAGAAGAGAGTGTCACATCCCCTGGAACTGGAATTACTGAGAGTTGTTATCTGCCATGTGGGTGTTGGAAAGACCTGGGGTCCTCAGGAAGAGAAGCCAATGTTTATAACCACTGAGCCATCTCTCCAGCCCCTATTTATTTTTGAACCAGAGTCTCCCTGAAGTCCCAAATGGCGTGAGAATTACAGTGTAGATCA
>NW_008331681.1:40269-41724 GCF_000622305.1 Nannospalax galili
TATGTTACTTAAAACGTGAGAATTGCTGCTTCCAAATTGGTTTTGACATCGATTTTGAGAACTATGAAATAACATCAGTCAAGGAGATTGGTGATGCTTTTCCCAGGGTGGCAGTCACCCCTGATCCCTATTGCTGACAAGAAAGCACTTTCAGATAGATGGTCCCCAGGGACTCTGAGCATAGTAACCATAAGAAGCACGTCATGGACATTACTTTGTGAAGAACAGAAAATGCAGAAGAACTCAAGGAAGGAAAAGAGAATGCAGAGAAATGGAATCAAATGACGGGCATCATGTAGACAGCTGAAGAAATTACAGGTAAATCAGAGACAGAGCAATTTTCTGCCCATCTTTGTGACTGAGAATCAGAAAATGTGCTCTGAGGCTCCCTGCAGTGAGACTTGCCCATGTATCACTAGAGGTGTGGAATCTCCTAGTGTGAGGATTCAACCCTCAGGAACCGGAACAGCCCTGTCCAAGGAGGACATCCATTTAGGGTGACTATGTGTGCCAAAGCAGGTGAGGTGGCTCCTGTCTGTGACACCAGCTATGGGAGGCAGGGTAGGACAATCTCTGTGAGTTTAAGGCCAGCCTGGACTACAGTGGAAATTGCAGGCCAATGTCAGTCTCAGTTGCTGCTGAATAGTAAGACCTTGACTCCATAAACTAAAATCAACACAAATACGCAAACACATTGGATTATTTCAAAGCAAATAAAAATATGTTGTCAGACATCAATTTGGGACAAGTGCTTTAACTTTATACTATCCCCAACGCTAGATGAAATACACAAGATTGTGCCCGAATCACCTTAGTGCTATAGTGTTACAGAATGTGTCAGTTGTCTACTTGAAACTTAAATTTTACTGTGAGACTGGCATTTCAGTTGCTTAGCTGGCAAGAGAGAATGTGTCTCAAGACTTCAAGATTAAAGAGTATGGAAAAGAGAGAAGTGTGGTGATTTTCTTAGCCTATCATTGTTACTATAATAAAATACCTAATACTAGGCAACTTTATAAACAATACTCAGCTCTTTTCTCACATTTCTAGAGCCTGGAACGTTAAAAACCAAGGTATAAAAAATTACGGACTTTTATGATGGTTTGCACAGTAGGGTATGCAGAGATAACAACAATGTGGCTTAAAAAATCACAGTAGAATAAAGTATTTCAATTTTTATTACAAAGAAATCAGAAAAGTGCAAGGGAAGTGGTTATCTTGACTGAAACATCGCACGATGTACTGGCACAGAGACAGAGCCGTTCTGCTCAGTCCCTTTCCATTTGCTATGATGAAAGGGCACAACAAGCCAACTTATAGGGGAAGGGATGCATTTTATCTCAAAATCATAATCAATCATTGCTGAAGTCAAGGCAGGAAGAACATAAACACAGCTAGTCACATACAATTGAGAGAGAGAGAGAGAGAGAGAGAGAGAGAGAGAGAGAGAGAGAG
>NW_008331681.1:41743-52813 GCF_000622305.1 Nannospalax galili
CCCGCTTCTGCATGCTCAGCCCTGCTCTCCATTTAGTCCAGGATCCCAGGCCCAGGGAATAGGGTCCCCCACAGTTGGGCTCTGTTTTCCCACATCAACTAAAACAAACACCATCAAGAAAACCCTCCATGGTTTTGCCCACAAGCCAGTCTGATCTGACCCTGAGACTCACGTCTCTAACTCTAGTGTTAATTTTTAAGAAACAGTACATTGAACACTGTCTTTATAATTGAAAAACTACATAAAGGCAGAAAATCTAACATAACAGAACACTTCTTGTATATCTTTTAAAATCTCATTATTGCCTTCAGGAAGGTAGGTCCCTAATGGCTTCATCATCTACCAAAAGTCCTCCATGTGCAGACACCTCTGGTGATTAAGATCAAAGCCCAGAATTGCTGCTTAGAGGAATGTGGGCATGGAGGTGAAGGCAGCTTTCAGACCCTGTAAAATGACATCAGAGTGACCCATGTCCTTTCCCTCAGTGACTGCCTGTCTCCCCTGTCAACCTCCCAGGTGTCAGTAGAATAATTGATATTTTCAGTCACTGAAATTTAAGGCAATAAAAAGCAACCTGTTGAGTGTTTTAAAAAAATTGCCATTTTCTGTATTTGTTTCACAGTTATATGGGAGGGTTTTATTATCTTAATTAATTGATATAGAAACTATGAAAAAAATGTTAGGTTTTTTTTTTCTTCCAAAAAACACACATTTGTTGAAGAGAAGTAATCATTGTTGAAAACTGTGATAGTAACATGAATTGAGTTCTATGTGTCAGGAAACAGAGGATGAGTCATGGAGTGAATTGTTTTATGTGCATTATTTCAGTAACATTGACAGTATTTTATTGACAGTATAACCTCGCTATGGCTGTATCAATGTATAAAAATGTATGCTGAAATAGTGTATTAGTCCCTTGGTCAGATAAGAGGTGCATTTTAGAATTAGCATTGTTTATCAAGCCTGCTTTAGTCTGACTCTCAAACAGAAATATGTGGTCTTCAGTCCTTAAAGCAGTGTTTAACACTGCGAGTTACTGATGAGTCAGATTTCCTGAAGAGTTTACTTGCAAATGTTATAGAAAACAGACCTGAAAATCCATGAAGTGATGATCATGCTGGCATTTTACAGACATGCAAAGCACCAAGCTTTTGTTTTAGTATTATCTCTATCCCTGTTAGAAAATTTGGGTAGAGCTCACAAGATTAGGGGTAAAGTCATGGACTTCATATCCTGTCTTCCTCACATACCCAGTCTAGCCTCAATCTCATGGGGAGTCTCATCATTCTGATATCGGCAACTGAGAAAAAGCTTTCCCCTTTGTACTCCATGCTTTTGTTTGTTTGAGAAGGCATTTTATAACAACTCTGTTTCTTCTCCCTAAATTATAAGTGAATTCATCATTATCCAGTTGATTCTTTCCCAATAAATAAGAATCAAGTAATATGTAGAGACTTATATACCAATATCTTGAATATCATTGTCTATTTGCTACAAATTTGAGACAAAGAAGGGAACGTCACAAAATTAGGAGCAAATGTTAAATAAGAAAAAAATAATAAACAAGGGAACTTGTTCAGATACTCAACTGCTCTGTAGAAAGAGGAGTAGAAAGAGAAAGAGATAGGAAACATAGATACAGTATTTCTAAATAAGTGAAGATGATTTTAATTTGTCTGCTTAACCCAAGAAATCCAAAAACCACCACAGTATGTCATATGAAATGGAACAATTCATAAAAAAAATTATGGACTCCTTGACAATGCTTCCCATACATTTCACACAAATTACTAAATCGGACAACAAGAGCAGTGATTACCACAGGACTAACAAAACTCTGGAGATGTTTCAAAGACCTCACTCTGGGTAAGTGGAAAGAAAGACATTAACAAGATTTTACATGTTTCCTTACCACCATCTTGTGAGCAAGTGGATCATATGAAAGATGACAGAAAGATCTGCAGGCAGCTGTGGACCTACCCCATTGGTAGAACACTTGTCTATCATGATGTGCAAGGCCCTGGCTCAGATTCCCAGCATAGGAAATACAAGGTTTCTGGGAAGAGTTTTATAATTAGGAGAAATAACTTCTAATATTCTGTATCAAAGTAGGATAAATTAGGTTAAAACCAATTTATTGTGTATTCCAAAATACCTGCTACAGACAGGCGTGGTGATGCATGCCATTGATCCCAGCACTCCTGAGGCAGAGGCAAGTAGATCTCTGTGAGATCAAGGCCAGCCTGGTCTACATAGTGAGTTCCAATTCACCTGGCACTACAGGGAGACCATGCCTCAAAAAAATAACAGAAAAAATGCTTCTGATACAGAATACTTTGCACATTTTCAACAAATGGAAATATTAAAACAAACACATGATGGAACAGGCAGTCCAGTGATCCGGGAGTAACCATGAAAAAAATGCGGGCAAAATGTACCGTGTCCCAAGTTAATAACAATAGTTTTGTGTCTATCTAAAGCAAAAGTACATTTTAAAAGATACAGTCAAGAAGAGCTGCACTGTCCTTGGAGGCAATCTCCAAGGCCACTCTGAGAAGGAATGGTCAGGCCAGTTTTCCCAGTTTTAACAATGTACCTTCTACTCTCTACAAAAACTCCTCCAAAACAGTCCAGACAGAAATCAGTGAGTTCTTCCTCTCCTGAATGAAGAGTGTCGTCTGAATCAAGACACCCTGGGATGTACGTGACTGGTGTGAATAGACAAGATGTTGTCAGATATGACATCATTTCCTTTAGTGTTAGATAACCCCAAATCTACTGTTTTTCCCAGAAGCTTATTTCCACCCTTTAAATTGCCTTATCTGTCTTGAGCCTGGATACACCGAAATTCTCCTTGAAATTTAATACATTTATAACTCAAAGAATAATTTACTATTTCTCCTCACTCCTGGCTTTCCTTCCCAGCATTTAAGAATGAAAGAGTACATAGTAAATGAAAATTTATTTCTGTAAAGTAGAAACGAAGAAGAGGGCATTGAGCTGCCCCTGCTGTTGCTCACTCATGGGAACCCCTGAGCTCCCTTGGAAAATAAAGATAACAGAAGTCACTTTACAGGGTTAAGGTGAAAATTAAATAAAATAAAGCCAGTGAGGTTTTGACATATTCGCTGATACTAAATTGACCTAAATATAAATGAGTTCCAAATTAAAACTCAAAGGATGTGAGCTGGAGGACAGAGAACAGTTCACCGTGTTAGCTGATGTGCTTAGCCACGGAGAATATGGGTGTCATGAGGCTGGAGAAAAACAATACAAACCAAGAAACTCACATCTTGTTCAACTGAAATACTTGGTACGCACTTATTTAAACTGCAGTTTTCAATTCCATATCATGGTTCCTATTGTTTGTGGTATTTTAGCTCCATGTAACCTTCATGAAATCTAGGAACAAGCCCTTTAGTAGGAGCTCCACAAGCTAGTCAGACACTGTTGTGTGGCAGTTCAAGATCTGGTAAAGTGAGAACACAGCACTTACAGTTCTCCAGGATTCAATACCAGAATCAACAAAATATGAATTTTACCATATGGACATGTAGCAAAACCAGAGCCAGGTTCAAACAGTGATGGTATAAGAAAGGGAATTTAAAGAGACTGAGTCTAATAAAACGGTGTTGCCATTCTCACTGATGAATATCTTAAAATACCATCAATAGGGAGAACTAGGCTTGCTTCTCACCATCCTACTCTGTCCAACTCTGACCTACATCCACCATTCTATCTAAGCCATGTCAACCAGGATTCCCTTAGTCACGTCGCCTGTGCTACCCTGAGTCATGTCCACCATAACATCTTCAGTCATTTACATCCTCTTGTGCAAACTCTTGTCTTTGGTTTGGGGAGCCTGAGACTTTATCTGGCTGCAGTTCTCTGGCTCCTTTATTCAGGATGCTAATGGTTATGATAATAACTCATTCACATTGCATCACATTCTGGACATAGCATATAAAATATAATTTTTCATAGAGGAGGTTATCGTTGGACTTAAGGTTATAGAGCCTTGTTTGCCACATCACAAGTCATGAAAGTATAGTTTTCGTTCCCTAGGGAAATTAAGCTTTAAAAGTATGCACAAATATATAACCCAAATAATAATAACATATAATGATGTAAGACTATTGTGCATGTGTCTGCAATTATATAGGAATGCCTCTCTACTCTTTAGAATTTTTAAATATTTTTATTGATTTTGGTTCATTTTATACAGTAGATCTTAATCAAATTTAGATATCCAGCCTCCATAACCCCCTCTACAAGATTTCATGCATTCTGTCATACATGTTAAGTCTTATCCAGTAAAGCATTTTTACCCAGATGTTCCTTAGTACAAGTTCATCTACTGGAGTCTAGTCAGCCTGTCTAGAGCCACTCCCTTAAAGATCTAAATTTCAGTCACTCCACAGTAACCATCTGTGAATAGTTCCTTGACTAGGTTTGGGATCTGCTACCCATTTCCCCAGTTCTAAGTAAGACATCATAGGTCTTGTGCACACTGCCAACATTGTTGCGAGTTCATATGATGAAGTTCCTAGCGGTCTGAAAGTCTATTTCCTTATGTCCATGCACTAACCCTGGCTCTTACAATCTTTCCTCACCCTCTTCTGCAATTGTCCCTGAGCCATGAGTGGGTGAAGTTCGATATAGGAGTCCTATCCATGGACAAATACTCTGAAGTCTCATGTTCTCTAAAATTTAGTCAGTTGTGGCCTTCCGTGTGAATCTCATTTCATTGTGTGAGGGAGCTTTGCTAGTGATCACTGAGGGAAGTATTAGTTTTCTCTCTATCCCCTGTTCTGCTAGGTAAAATGAGCTTTAGTTGTAGAGGTCCCATTGTAGATGTGTCACTTAGGGCTGGGCATTTCTCAAACATGTAATCGCTATGTGTGACCAGTTGTGGAGCTCTGTAATAGCCTACAGTCTGTTGGAAAAAGAAGCTTCTTTTTAAAAAATATTTATTTATTATTCTTATTTTATGCTTATGCATGTGTTGCCTGCATGCAGGTAAGTGCACCTGTGTCATGCAACGCCCGCAGAGGACAGAAGAGGCTGTCGGAGCCCCTGGAAGTGGACTTGGGAACAGTTGTTAGATGCCATGTGGGTGCTGGGAATTGAACCTGGGTCTTCTGCAAGAACAGTAAGCGTTCTTAACAGTTGAGCCATCTCTCCAGTCCCCAAAAGAAGCTTCTTTGATGAGTGGTATGTGGTATACTTGACTCTACAAGGATCCATATTTAGCATATGGTAAGAACTTTCATTTGTCTAGAGGTGTGACAAAGATAGGGTTTTCTCCAGGACCTATGACCTTTCCAGCCATGTGAGCTTGGCTGTGTTTACGGTGCCATTCGTGAGTTCATGACCATTGACAGGACTCTACACCCAGTTAGATTGCTGCTAATTACTCCCTAGATAAACATATAATGACTAAACCAATAGAGATAGTTTGGTGTGCCAGTTGTTGTAGTTATTAAGCTTTGGAGCTGGATGGATTTTTTCCCTTAGCACCTTATATAGTTTCCTCTGGAACTATGAGAGCTTGGCACGTGCCCAAAGGACTTGCCCCACTGTAGCAACACTTGTGGGTACATATTTGTTACTGCTCTCTTCACAATAACTAAGAAGTGGAAACAACCTAAATGTCCCTCAACAAGTGGATAATGAAAATTTGGTACTTTTCCACAATGGAGTTCTGCTCAGTGTTAAGGAAATATGAAATCATGAAATTTGCAGGTAAATGAATGGAACTAGAAACTGTTATAATAAGTGAAGTAACACAGACTCAGAAAAGCAACGGATACATATGATGTATGTTCTCCCTCATTGGCGAATCTTAGCACCAATCCCTTATCTGTGAGTTTACATCCTGATGTAACTCAGGAGCCAGGAAAATGGAAAGGAAACAGAGGTCAAGTGAAAGAAAGAGCCCATGTGAGGGGGAAAAGTAGGAAACAGCTATTAGCAAGGGAGAAATGTGGATAAGGGGGTATTCAAGTGGACATAGCAGGAACGAAGGCAGTAAAAGGGAAGAAGGAACTCAAGAGAAGGGGGAAAAAGGAGAATAGGATGCAGGTATTACCAAGGGGAAAATGGGGAAAATTGGAGTGCTAATATTTAGTTTTTAAAAGCACAATTAAAGTGTGTGTATATACATTATATAAAGTACACCTCTACTTTATATCTGTATGAACACATGAGTGTAGAGGTCAGAGAGCAAGGTGGGAGAGCTGGTCCTCTCTTTCAGCCAGGTGGATTCTAGGGATTGAACTCAGGGCATCAGGCATGGAGGTGAGCTCCTTTACCGGATGAGTTATCACCCCATCCATAGTCTACTATTTGAAGACTACCAGATGTGATAAACATCACAATCTAAACTTAGGATTTAATATTTGGAAACTAAATTCTTTTAAAATAAATTAAATTAAAGTCCTCACACAATTATATTCAATGCATTGTTTATAAGTTACTATATTTATTTATTTTAATATTTTGTTATTTTTGTTTTATGTATATGAGTGTATTCCCTGTATGTGTGTAAGTGCACTTGTGTTGTGCAATGCCCACAGAAGCCAGGAGAAGGAGTCAGATTCTCTGGAACTGGAGTTAAGGAGAGTTTTTAGCCACCATGCGGGAGCTGGAATCAAACTCATGTCCTCTGCAAGAACAGCCAGTACTCTTAACTGCTGAGCCATCTCTCCAGCCCCAAGTGATTAATAACAAGTAATTTAAAAACAAGAGATTGGCAGACCAATAGGAAGCTAGAAAGGAAATGTGGTATCAGTGCGCACTGCTGAGGAAGGCTCTGAATAGTGACGTATGATAATTATAAGTTTTGGATCATGATCACATCAGCATCACATGTGTCATTGAGAGCAAATATGTTAATGTTTGGTTCATGATTTACAAATGAGGTCCAAAGAAATACGGAAAAAAAATTCACAACATTGTTTTTAAGGTGGTCCAAGTCCTGACTGCCCTAGGAATTTCTCTGTGAGCCAGTTGCCTACCAGTAATTGTTGACGGTGCTGTCTCTTAATAACTCATCTGGTACAGATGGTAAATTACTTGATAAACAGTACTAATATAGAGACTGCTCACTGGTGGGCAGGAGAACACAAATTGTCCTCAAAACTGGGAGAATTCCAAATCCTCCTCCATACCAAGCAGCAGAGCTTCTGATGATAAATTCATCTCTATGACTTAAGCTTTGCTTTCCAGGTATGTTTCCAACCACAATTTGGAGCATTGCCCCCAGAAGTTGGCTTGGGGTTCAGTTCTGCAGGGGAAGGGATCTGTGCAGTGGTCTCTATGCAACAAGTCCCTGTGAGATTTCCTTCCTGATTCCTCTTTACACTCATAAGTAGCAAAGAGAATTTCAGGACTTGCCTTGTTTGTATTTACGGACCATTTTAAAATGAGCTATTGTTGAGAAAACATTATTATGCTGGATTTTTATTGTTTGGAGAGTTCCAGAACACTTTTAAACCATGTTTAGAAGGACACAGCAAACTGTGATTTTGTGGCCATAAATTCAGCCAGACAGTGTTTGGAGAAATAAGTGAGGAGAAACAGTTATGAGCTGACAAGATACCTTTAAGCTTCTGGTAACTTCTATATAGAATGACTTTGAGAAAATAACTCAATTTTCTTCTTTCCCTGACTTTTTCCTTTCTTCCTTCTCTCCTTCCTTATATTTTATCCTCTTATGGAGATGAGGGCACAAAGTACTTTGATAATTTTTAAATTACCATAAGCAATTAATCTATAAAATTCATTATCTAGATCCATCCAGTTTTAAGGTAGACATGAATATATCTCCTAAGTACATCATCTTCAACCCAATGGACCTTTGCTGAATTCATTCCTTGTAAAGTGAAAAAGAAAAATGAAATGTCCAATCTTCCAGAAACTAGAAAAAGAATTACCTCATCCTGGACATCCTGAGGAGAGAAAAGGAATAGGTACTTTGGTCTTCAAGATTTGTTACAATGATACCTTAGGTGCAATCTTAAAATTTGGAGCTGTCAAATAAACAAGAACTGGAAAAATGATTCTATAATTTTCTCTGTGTGACAAAGCTATTTGGTCAATAGAACTCTAAATCTTCATGTTAAACAGTGATACATATGTGCTAAGCATTATAACACTGAAATTATCTGACAAAAATGATTATTTCTGACCATAGAAAGCCTACAGTCTGCCAGAACTCAATGATGATGTTATTGTTATGAAGAAAATAGCTATCTGCAAACTTAAGAACTGTGAACAGTTTTTAAAGTTCTCACACTAGAGTTCAAATCAATGAAAAAGTCAAATCACTAAACAAATTAGTGAGAATTTGAGTCAAAGATGTATTAGGAGTATCTCTCGTATGGACACTAGGTCCTTCCTGTCAGAACCCTGCTCCCATGGGGTCTTGGCTTCCAAGGATTTAGGAGACAATTCTGTAAAGTGTTATGTCTCATATACTGTAGTATATTGCTAAAACAAAAAAAATCTATGGTTAGATGATACCAGCATATCCTTATATACCTGATATTTTATCTAATTCTTATCAGTTATGAGATTGTCTCTTTCATTTCTTGTTTTCAGAAATAGAAAACATATTCCACCTACAAGTAATCACATTATCAAAACAAAATGACAAAATTAATTACTTCCCTGCAGAAAGCACAGCAACTCTTAGAACCAAGCATTCCGTGTTCTGTGCTGGACCCCAACATGGAAATCCAACTTAGATTTTCTCTAATTTATTTTCATTCATTATTTTTTTTTCCAAGGAATTGGTTTATTGAATTTTCTGTGAATGTCGTACAACATTATTTGTTCATATTAGATGCCCCCTCCCCTGTCTGTACCCCTTTTTTGCCTGCCCCTGCTGGATTTCATATACTCTAACATAAATATTAAGACCAATTAAGTCAAATTTGTGTCTCCAAATGTCCTTTGGTGTCCTATCCATCCACTGGAGCCTGGTTGACCCACCGAGAGTCACACCCTTAAACAAGATGACTCTCTCCCTTCCAGCAGACATCAGTTACAACAGTTCCTCACTTGGGTTGGGGTTTGTTACCCACTCCCCCAGGTCTATGCTCAGATTTTGTCTGTCTTGAGCTTCCATGGAACTTGTGCCTGCTCTCACCATTGCTGTGACTCATATGAGTAACTGATCAGCTGTCTGGAAAACTCTGCCTCTTTGTGGTCACCCAGCATCTCAGGCTCTTACAGTCTGTCTACCAGTAATTCTCTTACCACCCTTAAGCCTTTGGAGGCAGAAATTTGATACAGGAATCCAATTCAGAGACAATCACTCTGAAATCTTATATTATCTGCACGATGGCCAGTTCTAGGTTTCTGTGCTGTATAAGGAAGCAGCTCTGGTGAGAGTTGAGAGATGCATTAATCTTTGAGTATAACAGCAAGTCATTAAGGACTCACTTTGATATCTAGTGCATCTGTTTAGCAGAATAATTGTATTAGATTCTCCTCCAAGCACTGTGACCTGTCTAGCCACATGTTCCCAGGCCTGATATTAATGTCTGGTATGGACTCTTTCTTATGAAGTGGATCTTAAATCCAATTAGAAAGTGATTACCACTCTCATAATATGTATGCCACTACTGCACCAAATGTCATATCTTGCCAGGCCAGTTGTTGGAAGGTTTCATAGCTCTATAAGATTAATGATTAATTTCTTATTCTGGTAGCAGGCATAGCACCTTATAGCACTGTGAGAGCTAGGCAGTGGAGATGGGCCTTTGAAGTCAGCATCAGCTTGATCTCTCCTCACTAGTTCTACAGCTCATGTATGTGGTGTCCTCACAGCTCATGTATGTGGTGTCCTCACAGCTCATGTATGTGGTGTCTTCACCATAGGATCTCACTGTCAAGTTCTCATGGGTAACCAAGATCAGGGGCAATGTCTAGTATTGTTTGGAAAGTTTATGGGAACCCTGGTCAACAGCTTCAAAAGTGTGACCCCATCCAGGGCGTTGGGCTTTTCCCTTATGAGCCCATGTTGTTAGCAGAGTTACTATCCCTCTGTTGTAAGGAAACTCATTTCACTCTCCCATGCTCAAGGATTGGTAGCATTAATTTCCTAAAGTCTTTACAATTTTTTACATAATGTTTTACAGATTGTTTGAGTATTTCATAGTATGTATTTTGATCATATTCAGACTCCAAAACCCTCCCCCATCTCCACTCTGACTCAACCTGATTTTACAATCACCCCTCAGTGAATGCCATTTATCAAATCTCGTTTGTGTTCCCCATATGCTCATAAATCCTTACCCTGGGGCCTGATGAACCCACCCATCAAAACCCTACTTAAACCCTTAAAGAAACCCTACTCTTTCTTCCCTGGTAGCCCTTAGCTTCCAGTTGTGCCTCATCTGGATTGGCTGTCTCTCAGTTGACCGGTCCGTAACCTGGACACCAGCCATAGTCAGACTGCTCAGGGTCTGCTTGATCATGTGCAGCACCCCATAACCACATCACAATCATGAGAGGCATTGGCCCCAAATGTATTCTCTCCTGGGTTCTTATGTCTTTTAACAATTTTGAAATGCTGTTCTCAATTTTTACTGAGACTAGGGAGATGAATCTTATTCTCTAGATGGATTAGAACTATAAACAAAAACCTGAATAAAGAAGAATGAGCAATCCGGCACAACACACAGTGGATGCTTTTTTTTTTTTTAATTAGAAGAAGCATTTCATTACAACAGCATTAACCGATTCAATAATATTTTTCTGAGCTAGGGTACACCTCTTTCAAAATTGGCTGTACATTTTTAGGTTTACAGATGAATTATTATGCTTGTACAATCTTTTACTCATTATAAACTCCATAAGACATAAAATTAAATGAGGTTTTAACGTTTAAAAAAGATCTCCACTTCATTGTGAAAATACACAGTTTCATAAAGAAAAATTCATTTTAAGGCAATTGACATTGAGACATTTTCACATGCATTTCTAATCTCTCTATATATATGACTATTACTGGTCACAATCGCTTACTTTCTGAGTTACTTGGCATCTGAGTATGAATAT
>NW_008331681.1:53361-53574 GCF_000622305.1 Nannospalax galili
CACTGGTTCAAGTCCATCTGGTGGGGTCTCCTTGACCTCCTTGATCAAGAGGTCAGATGACCCACCACCATTACAGGACATTTTGCGAAATGGTCATAGTCCCTGGGAACTAATCGACCGAGGATGGCAAGGAGCAAAAAGTGTCCTTTGTGTCCCTCTGACCCAATTAGTATAGGCCTCAAAGTATGTCTGTTAAACACCCAAGAAGGTTAG
>NW_008331681.1:54767-55124 GCF_000622305.1 Nannospalax galili
TTTCTGTTTGTTTCCTTGGTTGTGTCCTTTGATGTGCAGAATCTTTTTAGTTTAATGAGGTCCACTTCTTAATACTTGCCCTTGTTTCCTGGGCTATTGGTGTCTGGCTTAGAAAGTCCTTTCCTACACCTATATCTTGTAGGTTGTTCCCAATGTTTTCTTCTAAGAGTTTCAGAGTTTCAGGCTTTACAATGAGGTCATTGATCCAGATTAAATCTATGCTTCATCATCTATTACAATAAGATGGGATCAGAGATAGAACTCAGTGAGAGTGTATGTGTTGTATATGCAAGGCCTTGTGTTCCATTTGAAGCATCCCTCTACCCCCCCCCCCCCAACGTTAAAATATTTTGTTTC
>NW_008331681.1:58807-61020 GCF_000622305.1 Nannospalax galili
AGGTTAGGAGAGTTAGCCAGTGGTGCAGGTCCTGGGAAGCAGAGAGAGGTGAGGGTGGGGCCATGTCCGGAAGCAGTGCTCTTGGAGCCCAAGGAAGTCACTAAGTTGGTCTGGATGAAAAGGATCAGGAAGCAGTATTGGTTCCCCAGGTGTCTGGGGACCCAAGACTAGGAATGGTGCAGGGCCCAAACTAGGAGTAGAGAACAGCTGGGGAGATGGAAGGGTGAATGAGGCTGGGGGAGTCAAAGCGCAGAGGGCCACGGGATAGACCTAGCCCAAGAGGCCTGAGGATAGGAGAGGATAGACTTACCCCAAGAGAGTCCTGAGGGTAGGAGAGCGATAGTGGATGCTTTTTACACTGAAAAGAGTCATTTCTGATTAAAACATAGGATTTCTATCCTGGTGTGCTTTATTTTCTTGTTGGAAAAGGGAAATGTGTTTACAAAATTCTACATAAAAACTGACAGCTGAACAAAGAAGACAGAAAGATGAATAAGCAAAAGCTGGGGTTCCCTGCCATGCACGCTACAGCACGTCTGTTTCACTGGAACACAGACTAGAAGAGAAGAAGGAGAAAAAGTAGTTTCAGATCAAGGGATAGTCATGCATCTATTCGAATATGTCACCTTAATTTTCACACAAATCTACAATTTAGAAGGAACAGGTCCAATGAAGAAGACAACGTACAGCAGGTTAGATTAAGATCAGAAATCTAATACCCATTAGACATTTTACAATGAAAACATTATGAGTATTAGGTCTTAACTCTATGAGGATAATGCCATAATAGCCCCCTTGGTAGGCATAGGGAAACAGAGGTATAGGGCATTAAGTAGGTCGGGCTCACTAATAAATCTGTAATATTCACTTCGTGGAACTGCTCTGTGACTTGTTGAGAATGATATCTCTTGTGACTCAGTCTTGTTGAGAATGATATCTATCTCTCCTCAAGAGCCACAAGAATAACAGGAGAAGTAGCCAGGACACTTTCATAGGAACTTGAAGCTCAGCTATTCAATGAAGATGCAGAACATTTTGCGAGGATCATCTTCAGATGTGGGAGTTGGGTGATTTCCACTCAAAGATTCTAATATATAATTAGGAGGGAAACACTCACATATAAAATAAAAGTACATTTTTTAAAAAAATCTGGAAATTGCATTTTGAATGTGCACTATGTTCTAATGGCCTAGCATGTGTCATCTGACTAAATTCTTTAAAAGCGATGGACAAAGACATTATTTTTATCTTACAGATAAAGAGATTAGGGTGTGTTCCATGAGCGAATTTACCAAGACAACTTATTAGACAAATCTGGCCTTGATAGCTAAGGAACCTACTTTGGGTATCTTTGGTATGAAATGATGTCGCCTAAACAGTACCCCCCCAAATTAATATAAAAGTGAGTCACTTGGTAAATTGTCAGCATCTTAGATTATGTATAATATGCAGTTCCTGACCTTTCCATTAATACAGAGATCTCACTTTAACATGATCTCAGGGAAGGAATCCTAACATGTCTGCAGTCATAATGAGGGACATTTTTCCCAGCAAACCTCAAAGCAGCTGATGAAATTCAAAATATTCTCTATGACTGTAATAAAAATACTTCTGCATGGCTGCATTCAGAGAGTGTAAAAAGAACTTCCTGTCATCGGCAACCCACCAAACTCATCAGACCAAGAGATAATTCCAAAGTCCACCTAACTGAATAATGCTGTGATCATTGTAACAGGGTAATGCAACAGTTCCCTGGCCAGCTATGGAAGATGAGCAGGTTATTTGTGTGTGCAACTGGTTTTCCCAGAAATAAGCAGTGGCCAGATGGGCTGTGACCATCAGTGAGGTCTTCTGGATTTGTATTGATGAACTACTGTTCTGCTGAATGTTTTCTTTTTTTCCTGTGTACCCAATATTTAAAATTTCTTCAAGTATTCCAATTCCATGAAATAATCCTAATTTTTTGCAGTCAAAATTTGAGTAAATCTCTAAAGCTCTTAACACCTTAATGATTTTAATAAGTTTATTTTTTATTGAATTTTTGTGATTTTATACAATATCGTTTGATGGTATTTAGATCCTCTTCTGTATCTACATCTCTCTCTATTGCTCTCACCTAATTATCTATCATCTGTCTATCTACCTGTCTGTCTATCTATCTATCTATCTATCTATCTATCTATCTATCTATCTATCATCTATCTATCTATCTA
>NW_008331681.1:61177-64007 GCF_000622305.1 Nannospalax galili
ATCTATCTATCTATCTATCTATCTATCTATCTATCTATCTATCTACCTACCTCCAAACGTCCTTCATTGTGGGTCTATCCAGTTGGCCCACCAAGAGTTGCATCCCTATAAGATGCTATGTCTCCCCTCCTAGGGAGTCACGAATTGTCAAAAATTCCTTATGCTGGACTGAGATTTCTTAACCACTCACCAGAAAATAGTGATTAACAGAGAAATCAGTATTTGGTCAATGTGAAGGGAACAAGAGGCCACTGAGTGCTTACCCTTGGCTAAGGCACCTATATTCTTCTTACATTCTACTGTTTTATTTTGTGTGTATGAGTGTTTTGCCTGCATGTATATAAGTGTACCCATGATGTGAAGTGCCTACAGAGGACAGAAGAGGGTGTCAGGTCCCCTGGAACTGGAGTTATGGGTGGTTGTTAGCTGCCATGTGGGTGCTGAGAATCAAACCCAGGTCCACTGCAAGAGCAGTCAGTGCTCTTACCTGCTGAGTCATCCCTCGGGCCCCAAGGACACCTATTTTCAACCTCTGCCTCCAAAGGCTCATGAATTATGGCAGAAGAGGAGGTACAAACATTGTAAAATCTAGAGAGGGTGAATGACCACAAGGAAACAGTCTTCCAGAGAGTTCATCAGATACTCATATGAATTCATGCACAAGCCTTATAAAGCTCAAACCGTAATGGTTTATCAAAGTTGTAAGAAATTGTCATGTGTTTATAGACAAATATTAAATAATTTATTTACAAATGTGTATTCAGTTCTGTTATTTAACACATGTAATAACAACTTCCACACATACGGTAAATAAATGATTGCACAAAACAAATATCCAGTTTGAATATGACCATTTACCGCTGGTCATCAGGACACACATGTCACAGACCACTGCAGAACTGTCTCGGCCCTTCGAGACAGTCAACATGGGAACCTGGAGAGAGGAGAGGGGACTGAAAGGGACAAGAGACACAAAGAATGGAGACAAGACAGGCTTTCTGATCAAGTCTCATTTATTGATGGAGAAAATACAGTTTTTATAGAGAAAGGGGAAAGTTGGCAGGGACAATTCTATTGAGGCAGGAGCAAACAGGGCAATTTTCATAGTTACACCACACCGCATGATCACAGAGCAAATTCTATAGTAAGACCACAATTCTATAGTAAGCCATAATTCTATTGTGAGGCCACACCTGCATGAATACAAGGTGATACAAAGAAGTTTTCTAGGCAGTTCCATGAGAAATGAGGGAGTCTCTCAAGCGGTAAGTGCTTGGGTCAGAATAACATGTTTTTTACAGTGCCACCTGGTTAGTCTTTAACTGGGTCAATAGTTGATGCCTGCAAACAGCCTGTTTCACAGACAATGGTTGCTGTTTTCTGGGGTGGGGGCCTATGGCTCCCCACACAGAACCTTTGTATTTCAGAGCCTATACCATCAGGGAAGACTTCCTTGGGTTTCTTCTCTGGTTGATATTGGAGTGGATACGTGCTTCCCTTTGCATCCGTCAGTAGGTAGATATTTCCACATATTGGCTATTGTGAACAAAACAATAAAGACAAATTCGTAGGTGTATTTTTGGCACAGTGATCTTCCTGTGGAAATAAATCAGTGTACAAGAACACAGTAAGAGAGAATGTTCCAGCAAAAATCCAGAGCAGAAAGATTGGAGCTGACAATAACTCAGTGTACATTTTAGAACATTTCAAAGATGTGAATTACCCCCAGTAATGAAATGATGTCTGTTTCATGTAAAGTTAATTACCCTGATTTCACTATTAGACACACATACTTGTGTGGAAAAATCACTGCATTGTCAATAAATGTGTGCAGTATTGTGCATTAATTCAAAGTATTTTAAATATGAAAATAAAAGAGAAGAAAGTATACCACAAAATCAATTATTCTTAATTCAGTGTTAAGGAAAATAATTCAAAGCAATAACCCCACTGAAGTTCTCATACCTGGAGGAGTCCAAAACAGTGACATCTCCTCCCCAGAAGGAAATCAGCTTATTGCAAACTAAGCCACAGACCCCCCTCTGCTGAGATTACAGAAAGGAAAGATCAATACTTTTTCCCTTGGGTATTTCCAAAAAACACCAGAGAAGTTCAAAGAATCCACTAGCCTCCTGACCTCTACAAAGTTAGGAAGGGCAGAAGCCAGCTGCAGAATCCAATTTGCCTATGACATCATGTTCATAAAACACAATGGTACTTTATTCTTCATCATTCCAATTCTCTAAGAAAATAGTGATGGGTTTTTGAAGATAAATTACTTTATTTATAAAATGTACTTTCCAAAAAGAAAGATAATATGCCTGTGGTTTTGTGAGATCATGCTGCTATATTATCACACTCACAAAGGCCCTGTGCTTTAGAAGAAAATGTGTATTTTTTTATTTAAAGTTTGGGGTTTATTTTGGAAATCAGTTTCAGTGGTGTAGGAGTGAATCAGTTTTAGTGACTGTCAGGAGTTCTTACTATAATACTCAGAGCAAGAAGACCTCAAGCCTTGGACATAAAAGCAGGATATTCTGATGGCTTGGAATTGATCTCTCAGGTACCCACCAAGGGCTAGTCTTGAATCAGACTCTGCTTTAGAGCCTGTAGGAATGGAGCTCACTCTTGCTTACTGGCATATGTCTAGGTTTTATTCTTTTGTGGCCAGGGCGTTTATTTATCCACAAATGATTTCTAGAATGAATTTTGATGGATTATAAAAGTCCCAAGACATATTTAACTATTACCTATTGTTACTGTAAGGGTTAGGGTTGATTAATTTAAGAATATCAAATGTAAAGGAGTGAACATGTAACTCAACAATAGA
>NW_008331681.1:64144-91706 GCF_000622305.1 Nannospalax galili
ACTGGAAAAACATACATCATATGATTTCTGTGGAGTACATATAGAAAATACATTTTTAAAATTGATTTGTTTTGACAGATCTTATTTATTTTTATTTTCTATGTATGAGCGTTTTGTCTGCATGTATGTACATGCACCACCCCATGTGTGCAGTGCTGGTGGAGACCAGAGATGGATCTGGAACTGTTTTAAAGATCCTTGTGAGCTGCCAACAGTTCACAATCAGGACCTGAACATGATTTCTCTCCAGAAACAAGTGCTCTTAATCCCCAAAGGCATTTCTCCAGCCTCTGATTACGTTTTTATACATGAATAAATATATAGAAAGAAAAATTCAGTTTTAATTTTTTATGTGTATGTGTGTATTGCCTGCATGTAGGTCAGTGCACCTGTGTCATGTAATGGACACAGAGGACAGAGAAGCTCTCAGATCCCCTGGAACTGGAGTTTTAGACAGTTGTTAGTTACCATGTGGGTGCTAGGATTTGAACCTGGGTCTTCTGCAAGAGTAGTCAGTGTTCTTAACCGCTGAACCATCTCTCCAGCCCGAAAATTCACTTTTGAATAAGCCTTAATTTCACAACATATTTTCCATGTAGAAAAATACTAACCAGATATTAATTTTCCTGTTATTCCTTATAAATAATATTGACAATGGGCTACACTTATAACCAAAAACTTTATATATCATTTGAAAGGAAAACCGCATGTGGAACAATAGATCAAATTGATTAGCCCCATATTTTAGGTACTTTTACTCCAAGGAGAAAATTGTTCTGTAAAATCTTCAAAATCCCATATTATTACAGATGCATCTCAATCTGTTTCTCAGCCCCATTCTCCAGGAAAACCCTTGTCAGATAGAGCAAAACCAGGTACAGAGTCACCCTTTACTGTGTCGGAGTGCCTAGTCAGACAGGAAGTGTCTATCCACTGGGCACACACTGGATAATTACTTGGACATCCTGGTGGGCAGTGATCAGTAGACGATGATGTCCTTATTGTTCTGAAGGCTCTACAAAGGTTTATGGTTCAACCATGCTGAATCTCACAGGCATTCCTGATCCTGATTGCTGCATCCTTCCTGAGCCACCAGTCACCCAGCACATACTCCTGCTGGTACTGTGCTGTTCAGGGAATTAGGTTACCTGCTGCTTTCCAGCCTTTTGGTGAAAAAGCAAGTATGGAATTAACTGAAGAAAGAAAGAATTAGGACACTTTCCACACAAATAGAATGTTCTAGAGAAAATGGGCTTCTGGGACCAGGAACGATGCCTGAAATAACTGTATCTGCACGTAGCCTGGCTCTGAGACCCAGGCCTCTGGCACTCCTTTCTGACCCTAAACAGTTGTAGAAACTGTCAGGCA
This sequence comes from Nannospalax galili, assembly GCF_000622305.1. NCBI lineage: Eukaryota > Metazoa > Chordata > Mammalia > Rodentia > Spalacidae > Nannospalax > Nannospalax galili. The sequence goes on from NW_008331681.1 coordinate 65,513, forward strand.
GTTTCGAGGTGTGGTTGTCACTCCAATGAATGACAGCCTTTGACAGATGCCTTTATGGCTAAGTTATAGAGAGGTTCATCTTGGAACGAGAGAACGGCTAGGAACATACACGGGCACCACGAGAATTGCAGTCATTTCTGTTCCTACAGTCCATACTCATCCAACCGGTTTTCCACCTTCCAACTGGGCTCCCCCATATCTAGAAAACGGCGTCCAGGCATCGTGGTCTCTGTTTCTTTTTTCCAAACATGTTTCATGTTAAGCTTTCACTCCACTGCCTGACTTGAAATGTTCTGTCTTCCATGATGGCACTCACACAGTCACTCTCCTGTGGTGAATCAGCATCTATCTTGGGATGTAAGATCTCCTTGGACATTATTCATAAATTAGTGTCTGTCCTACTTACCCAGTGCACTTAAAGTTGTGACAACACTGAAGGCAGTAAAAATAGATCTTTCTTCCTTCAGGCTCTGTTGTCTTTGCCTTATGGTTTTGACAGTGGCATGCCACATGCCACTTGGAATTTACCATTAATGATACTTTTTCTAAACCACATGGCTTCCCCTTTTCAGCAGACCTGGGACTGGGTGATTCAATTCTGGGGGTCCACCCCCCTCCCCAGCAAAATTGTGAAATGATCCTCAGTTACTAGATCTGCTTAAAATTTTCCTTAACTATCCAAAGTTCTTAAGAAAATTTACTAAATATGGCATTCGGATGATTTTACATACAAATTGATTAAAAATATGCTACCATAAAAACTGAGCTAGTTGAGCATGTGTCCAGGGCTATACATGTGCAAAGCATATACAAATCACTGGTTACTACAGTGAGATTGGGGTTTCCAATGCAGATGAGCTAAATTATTGATGAATCCTGTCTTAAGGTCAAGAATCTTAAAGTCCATTAATCTGTGGTGCGAGGAAAAGGGCTAAAGTTAATGAGGGGCGGTTTCCTGGTGTGGTTTGTGTTGATTATGAAGAAAAGAAACAGAACAGACAGTCCAGCCAGCTGGAAAGGAGAGAGACCACACAGAGCGGCACTTGAAAATGAGGATTTACACTGACCTCTCCTTCCTCAAGGCATACTGTGCTAATGCACTGCTGTTCCCTGCTTAATGAAATATAGATATTAAATAAGTTATCTTTGCTGTTCTAGCAAAGTTGCTTACTCCCACATCCTTGCTTTGCCAACAATTCTGGGAAAGGTCCTTTCGTAGTTCACTCTGACGTGCTTCACCCAGGCGATGAGGATTTGTACTTTAATGGAGGACAAGGCATGCTGTCGCTGCCCAGCTCAGCACACACCCCACTGTGAATCACCATCTCATTACCATTTTCCTCCATGCCACACTAATATGCGCATGAGACATCAGCCATTTGTTCCTTCTCAATCTTTTAAGCAAGTCTGCATACAACTGCAAAGTTTTTGATGATAAGCAAAGTCAAAGGAAGCCTGCCCTTTCAAGAACGTTTCCGATATGGAATTCAAGTCTGTAAAATACTCATTGTGGTTTATGGTATTTCTAAATGTTTAAACAAAAGTCCAAATGTTTGTTTTTTAAGCATTCCACCAACATAAAATACTTTAATTTTCTTGCTTTTGTCAGACAGAAAAATTAAATTTATTCAGGTTTTATAACTGACTTATTTTTTAATATTTAAAAAATCTTTACTGAGCTTTTGTACATTTCATACAACTCTTCTTAATCAAATTTAGACTCCCCCAACTCCACTCATGCCCCCCACTCCCTCACAGGACCTCATGTATTCCACCATACATATTAAGTATGAGATTACTTTTAAGCATATTGACCTATGGTTCTAGAAGTTTTAACAAATCATAATCTACAACTGAGAGAATATAATAAGCCATTATTTAGATTATATGTAAGTCCTAACATTCATAAAGAATTCCAGCCATGTATTCAATGCCATAAGTAGAAGCTATACATCGAATGAGAGCAGATCCTTAAACTTAGCTCTCAGAATGGGTTTTTCTCATTCTTGTAGTTGATCCTTCATTGGAGAAGGATCTGTGTGGCTCATCTGTAAAATGCAAGATGGTTTTTGCTTCCTGAATTTTTTTTGTCCCATGGTAACAAACAAAAATAAGTCATGGAAGAATTTGAAAAGAAGACAATTTTTTCAATATAGTTTGCCAATGGTAACTGGAAAAAAATACAGTTTTAGCATTAATGCAATAATGTATTTTACTATGATTCCTTTCAGCAATATAAAAGGCACAACATAAAGAAAACAATTCAACTCTCATATCTATGGAGTTAACAGCTGTATTGGTTATCATTGATGTATAAGAATATCACCATGAATCTTAAGATTTAAAGCAACATGTGTGAGTTATGTTACAACCTCTATGGGTAAGGATGGTGAGGAGTCATGGCTGTGGTCAAGGAATCAACCTGGCTTTGGGTTTTCATCAGGCTCAGCAGAAAACAAAGGCATTTGCATGTGGTTAGTGGCACTAACACATGGACCTTCCCATTTGCAGATTTCCTTCCTGATGCCAGGAAGGATTTGTGCCAATTTATCAGGCATTTTGCAATTTCGTAGAACTTAACTTCATCACATAATGTATGTGTCACCATCATCACAGCTATTGCCCAAAGTACTACACACCTCATCACAGAGATGTTTATGCACCCATGTTTATTGTTGCATTATTTACAACAGCAGGGAAATGGAACCCGCCCAGATGTCCATCAAGAGAGGAATGGATAATGAAGATGTGATCCATGCACAACGGAAATTTATTCAGGTACAAAGAAAAATGAAGTTATGTAATCTTCAGGAAATTGAATGGATTTGGAAAACATTAATTGAGATAAGCAGATTCAGAAACACAAATATCACGTTTTCTCTCAAGTGCAGACACTAGCTGCCAATGTTCATGTGTGTGTGTGTGTGTGTGTGTATGTGAATGAGGAAGCAGAATGGAAGGCACAGATTTGGAAGAGGCAAGGGAGGAGCAGATGAGGGAGAAGAGGGTAGAGCACAATCAACTGAAAAACATCTTGTAAATACCATACTGAAAACTAGTCTAGTGCATGCTAATTAAAAGAATGAATGAATAAGAACCTGATGGATCCAGGTGTTAGGACTCCTGGGGTATTTTTGTTCAAATTGCTTACTAGTGTGAAGACCAGGCAAACCCTGGAGACAGGAAGCCTGTAGTCACCACCTTAAACAGGTAACGGCTGCAATGTTATCTGTCATGGATGCCTTCCATTACTGATCAACAACCAACAGATTTCCCTCTAGATGTTGAAAAGTTATGCATATGGAAAGTCATTTTTCTCATACGTCTCCATAAGACCCACCGGAAGCAGCTTGCTGTAGGAGGACTTGGCAGTAAGTGCCTGCTGCTCTGTCCCGTACTGTGCTGGTTCTTCATTCCTAGAGCATAATTCAACTAGGAAGCATTTCAGCCACTCTTGTTCATTAGCTATCACACTAGTCACTTACATTACACTCACTATTCCTGGTGGGGGGTAGCATGCATAGCATGCATTTTACAGTAAAATTTAATAGTTATCCATGAGCAGCAACTAACAGATTTCCCTCTAGATGTTGAAAAGTTGTGCATACAGAAAGTCATTTTTCTCATACGTCTCCATAAGACCCACCAGAAGCAACTTGCTGTAGAAGGACTTGGCAGTAAGTGCCTGCTGCTCTGCCTCATACTGTGCTGGTTCTTCTTCATTCCTAGAGCATAATTCAACTAGGAAGCATTTCAGCCATTTCTTCATTAGCTACCACACTAGTCACTTACATTACACTCACTATTCCTGGTGGAGGGTAGCATGCATAGCATGCATTTTACAGTAAAATTTAATAGTTATCCATGAGCTATCTGGTTATGATGTGCTCTGAAATTTCAACCATCTTTGATCCTTATTTCAACTATCAGGTTATGTTAGTCATGCAAAGCAAAACATCATCAATACCTTAATATATTAACATATATGGATTCATATATGTATATATATAAATATATATACATATAAGTGTGTGTTTATATGTATACATTTGCATGCATAACAAATCCTAGATGTTCTTAAAGCACAAATGAGTTACATGATGAGTAAGCCACATGCTATCATACGTGACAGCTGTTGTCCAATCTTTCTTGTAGCCTGTGCCTGTGACTTCATTGGAAGTTTCAATGGATAGACAAAACCAATTCCTGAATGACAATGTATCAGTATCTTGTTCAGAGAATACTTGAAGATGGACATCTACAGCACTGATCCACTTTGAGACTTGTCTGAAGGACAGGGGAGCTACACAGGCCTTCTGGTGGATGCAGTTGAATGACTCAAAGGATATTCACTTTGCTTATAGGTAAAAATGACTAAATGTGCAATACCATGAGACTTCTTAGGCATTGGCTAGTCAGAGATTTGGAAGAAACATGATTGATACATTTGTTGAAGGGAATTTCATGAAACAAGTATGACTATTCCCTGAATGGGGAAAGTGTGTAGATGATAGAGATGTGGGAAACAACTATGTGTCAAACTCGACAGATGTAGAGGCCAATGACATCAGAGCGTCAGTAGGGAACCAGTCCACAGGTTGGTCAGGCACTTGACAGAAGACTGGTTCCTTTCGATACTCTGATAATCAAAGAAAACCAGAACTAAAACTTGGTGTGCAGTTTTATCCTCCTGACATGTAAACTCCGCTCACACGAAGAGCACAATGTACATAACATCAATTATCATGGTACCTCCACAGCACTGCTACTGATCAAGGAACTCATGCCACAGCCCAGCCACCATGGTGAGGGCCTATCGAGCTACCTTTGTTCTAACATCTTGAAGAACTGGTTGATGATCTGGTGAAGTGGATTGTGGAAGATAAAATCACTAAACCAGCTGGACACAACACTTTACAGGGCCAGAGAAAGGCTCTGCAGATGCATCCTGTGTACTGTATATCAACAAATGCAGTCTGCCATGTCACCTGCTGATTCACAGGTCCAGAAATCAGAAAAAATAGACGTGTTGTCAAATTCTGTTATACCTAGTGACTCACTAAGAGGGGTTTTGTCTCCGGTCTCTATCTGCTTATGTTTTGCTCGCCTCAAACTCTGGTAACTCAGAGGGGAACTTTTCTACCAGACAACAGAAAAAAAAAGGTTCTATTGAGAAAGAAATCAGACACTGTTACTTTTCCACTTTGGGCTCCACATTTAATTGGCTCAGAAGGTAAAGAAGGAAATTTATGTCAAGACTGGGTTTGTTGAAACTGACTACAAAAGGCAAAATTAAAGAGCATAAGGAGCTCAAGAAAATCCTATCTGAATACAGGGGATGACTCTGCACATAGCACTGAGATTGCAAGGGAAAATTCAAATAACTCAGTCAGGCTGAACCCAGACCCTGCAAGAATGAAAGTTTCAGTCACTCATCCAGGGAAGGGATCAGGACAAGTTGAGATGCTTGCTGAAATCAGAGTAAACATAGAAAAAGAATGTGAGCAAAGACAGAATTATACACTAACTAAAACCCACATCATCTGTTATGAAATTAAGACTGTAGTTATGTGGCATTCCTTTGTTTAGGATTGTGTTTTGAATTTGATTTTGTATATTTATTCTAAATTTATTTATTTTATCATACTTCTTTATCATATTAACGTATCTGAGATGGTTAGTTTTGACTGGCATCTGGGCACAATCAAATTCACAGGGGAAGAGTTTCTCAATGAGGGATTGACTAGATTAGGTTATATGTAGGCATGTCTGTCAGGGACTATGTTATGGAAATTCAGGCTCACTGTGCACAGCACCATTCACCGTCGCTGGGATCCTGGGTTGTACAGGCATGTAAGAAGACAGCTGACATGGGCATGCATGCACTAATGAATGGCACCCCACTCTTGGATGTGGGTACAGTGTGGCTAGCTGCCTCAGGCTCCGGACTCCTAACGTCCCTGTCTTGATGGACATAAAAAAATACATTTCCCCCTTTTTGAGATATTTTGTCATACCAACCGAAATGAACTGAGACAATTTCTTAACATAAGATTTTATAACATCTTTAAAATAAGACATATTGATTTTCCAACCCAATTCCAATGCAGTGTCACTTCTCATTTTAGTAGGTGAATTGCAGGATACCAGGATGAGTGAACATCATTCAAGGACCTTACCTCCAATCCTAGGCATTGGTGGTGATTTGGGCTCATCTAGGACACAGACATAATTATGACCTTGTTCTCACTGTTCACGGGGGTTTTATGTGATTTAGGAGATGAGTTTGGAGACCAAGTTTACCAGAGACATATTATGAAAGTTAATCTTACTCATCAACTGACTTGACACTGTGGTCCCCAGACATTTGATTGAGCATTGCTTCTGGTTGTGGCTAAGATCATTTCTAGACGAGTTCAGTATTTCAGCCCTTTTCTGATTTTATTGATTAAAAGACACCCCCCACCAAGAAGAGATGAACAACATCCAAATAATTAATGAGCTGGACAGAGATAAATCTAGAAGGGAAGATTGCATTCCTCTGTCTGGCTCGTGGATCCAGGTCATGAGTCTTTTGACCTCTGAGGAGAAATTCTTTGCTTAGCTTTCCTGCATCTCAGGCCTCTCTTCTGTTTCTGCTTCAAGGCAGAAATCTTGGGAGTTCTCAGCCTTCAGCCACCACAAACACATAAATCAATTCCTTATAATCTCTCAGAGAAATATAGAGTGGGGGTTGGAAGTGCTGGAAAAGTTAAAGCAGTAAACAGTAAAAGGACGAGTTGTTTTAGGGGCTAGGGCAGGATGAGCAGCCAGAGCCCAGCACATCTTTAAGGTAGCAGAACTGGCCCAGTGGTGCTGCAGTGCTGGAGAGATGTCATTAGATATCTACCAAATCCATGCAATGTGGCGTACCAAGAATGGACTGTGGCTGTGGAGTTCGGGTGACAAGGGTTATCTGTACAGAATTGCTGACCATAACAGTGGTATCATTTTGGAGCAAGTGTCCGTGTTTAAGGAGCTAATGGGGCTGGGATAGGAGTTTAGAAAAAAATCTATTTTATGGTCACATTTCTCTGTCAGTCTAAAACTATGCTGAAAATAAGACATTAATTTGAAAAGAAAGTAGAGCATATTTATTTAATTGGACATATTCCAAGAACAAAAAGAATTTCAGTAAATAAAATTGACTCAATAATGGCAGTCTTGGTATTAGGGTTGAGATGGAGCTTCAGAAACAATGTGAATTGTGTTGTGGAGGAAAGGAACAGCCACTTTGCTCTGCTTGGCAAATGAGACTGCCAGGGTGTGAGAAAAAAAGAAAGACTTTGTGTAAGAACTTTGGTAGAACTAGAAAAGTTCCATTTAACTATGAAACATCAGTATAGATCTAAAGTAGCTTACTTTGCAAAAATGTTTTCTGCAAATATTTGTATTATTTTTATTGTGTCTGTTGTTGTTAACATTTTCTACAATTCTGTGCCCTGTGCCTACATGCTTTTTTATGTTGTCACTGTGGGAAATTCTTAAATAAAACTGATTTAAAAACAATGTCTAAAAATGTTTGGCCAGGCATGGTGGCGCACGCCTTTAATCCCAGCACTGGGGAGGCAGAGGCAGGTGGATCTCTGAGAGTTCAAGGCCAGCCTGGTCTACATAGTAAGTTCCAGGCCAGCTGTGGCTACAGGAAGACCCTGTCTCAAAAAGACCAAAAAAAATGTCTTTATAAAGGCCTTTATACAGCGAACACATCAGTGCAATGTCTCACCTAGAACCAAGTCTGGTCTGTATGTGCTCCTTCCCCTGTATTGTTCTTTGCTATGGCTGCTAGTTTCAGCTTGGCTGGGTAGGAGTCACCAGTGGTATTCAGTTGAGCTAGTCCATGGGTCTTGGTGACTGGTGACGTTATTTTGTTCCTGTGATTCCCCTATATATCCCCTAGACTTTAAGACTAACCCTCCTTCAATCATTGCTATGAGTCTTGCCACAACAGATAAAGCCTGGGTATAAGACAGACAAATGGACTGACTGCAGGATAAGCCTCAACCCAACAGTTGCCAACCAGTTCCCATGGACTTCAGGCCTTTGCTGGATGTGCTGGCAATAATGAAAGTCAATTCCTTACAACGGCTCACCTGTGTGTGTGCACAACAGAGTAAATGAGATCTGTTAAAATCAATTCGACCTATGAGAAACTTAATTCAATGTGACCTATAGCCAACTTAACATGTACATATGTGTGATTTTCATCAGTACCCCAAACTTTAACTCCTTTGGGAGGCACTCCTATGTAGACTCTCATTCCTCTTATTTTTCTTCTGTCTACAAGTTTTTGTTGGGAAAATCAGGTTGTCTGTCTTATGTTTTATTGGCTAGAAAAGTCCATACATCCTTGGTTGTACTGACTGCAATTCCGAGTTTCAGTATATGTGCCCATACATTTTAACTGAATCAGTGGTTAGGGTTAGAGACTGATATTCACCACACTTGATTTGTCTGACCATGAATATTTCGAATTTGTATTTCTACCCAATGCCACATCAGATTGCTGCTTCTGTCCTGGTATTGTTATCCAAGGGTGACAAGAATTTGCATATGTTATTTCTGCTTGTAATATGGTGATACACTAATGTAATTTGTAATGTCTATTCATTGCTTAATTTAGCTAATTTAAGACTATATGCCCATCAATTTCTTGGAAATATTTTTTACTAGTTTCTTAAAATCACATTCAATGGACTCTTTCACATAATATGCATTGATTGTCATAATGGTAGAATGAATCAATGAGACCTTTTTTCCTATATATCACAAAAATGCAAACAGATTTAAAATGATGTTAACAGGCTGAAGAGATAGTTCAGTGGTTAAGAGCACTATACCTCTTCCACAGGACCAGAAAGCAGTTGCCAGCAATGATGTCAGGTGATTCACCACCACATGTATGTCCGGGTTCTGGGCTTATGATCTTCCTGTCCACTTATGCACATCACTCACACCTACATATACCCCCACACAGAAACACACACACAGACACACACACATGTACATAATTAAAATAAATTTAATCTTATTAAATGAAATGTGGATGAAAAGGTAATGTCTAGCAACAGATTGCATTGCATAAGATGCACAAGCCCTGAAGCTCTTTGACTTGGACTTACCAAGATTAGACACAGGTTCAATTATGTGGCATGCAGCCTGGTTGTAAGGAAGAGTCCTGAGAGATAATAGTGTTCACAACCCATCAAAGCAAGGAGGAAGGCTCTTGAGGGGAAGCTAGCATTTGAGAACTAGGGTCTGGGGTGTATGCCACGCATATAATTAAACCAACCCAGCTAGAAGTAATTATCTCAAGATTACCTCAGGCACCCTCTGAGGAAGACCCTTCTGAAAGGACAATGTGCCACTCAATTTGAATTCAGTAATTATAATAATTCACTTGGAAGACAGAACCCTTTGCTCTGTGGATAAATAAAGTAGAATGTGAAAATACCACCGCCTTCAAAAATAGTCCAATCTCCCATTACAATGACATCTACTTTCTTTATTTTCAGAGGCTTTGAAATTTCAAAATTATTATAATTCAGAAAATATGTGTACTTCCTGGAAATATGAAAAGAATGTGATTTTTAAAAAAGATTTTGTTTAATTTATGTGTATCTGTGTGTCTCTGTGCAGGCATGTGTCTGTGCTGGTGCCTGCAGAAGCCAGAAGAGGGTGTCCGACCACCTGGAACTGGAGTTACAGTCAGTTGTTTGCCACCCAAAGTGGGTGCTGGGAGCTGGACTCAGGTCCTCTGCAAGACCACTATGAGCTCTTAACCACTGAGTCATCTCTCAACTGTTTGATTATTTCATCTATTAGTAACTTGAATCCTCTGAACACAAATCATGTGCTGGGCACAAAATACTGTTGCATTTAGGAGAAAGAGGACCATTTATGGATTACATGACTAATGGATCCCTGTGTATGTGTCAGAGACTGGGCCATGAGTAGTAGGATAAAAATGAAGAGATAAGTGGTTCCACTTAGGAAAACAACACTGAAGTTTCATGATAAGACAGTAGCAGAGGTATGGGATGCTCTTATTCCATCTGGGCTACTACTGACAAACATTCTCATAAACTAGGTGCTCATCCATCACAGACGCTTAATTCTTTCCATTCTGGTTCAGGGTCAAGCTGCCAGCAGATCTGGTGCCTGTGGTGTGGGTGATTCCTGGGTCACAAATGACTGTCTTTCCATTCTGCCCACACAGGATGGGAGTGAGTCAGCTCCTTCAAACTCCTTTATATGGGCACCAATTCCACCATAACCACCTCCACCCAAATCCACCTCCTAACACCATGCTTTAGTGGTTAGATATGGACGTATGGCTCAGGGTTGCACAGATATTCAGACCTTTTTGGAACCTGAGCTTGCATGGGAGAGTCATCTGAGGAGGTCAACCTCTGGAATGAATTGTTGAGGGCTGACTAAAATTTTGTCCAGGTCCCAGGCCTTACCAAATGGAAGGTGAATACTAGAATATTCTTAGATATGAAATAACTTGGAAGAAAACTGAAATAATTTTATGTTTATATGTTTCTCAGAAGTTTTGGGGTTATATATACCTTAAGCAGATGGGAGTGTTTTTAAGACATTAGCAAAGGCTGGATTATAACAATAATTAGGCTATGATCTTTGACAGAGAAGAGAAGGAGAATCAGCATGACATGTGGCCTTACTTTCTCCTATGGTGAGTGATGAGCCCAGCACACTTCATCATCCATACAGTCACCTGGCTCATCATCTCCCTTGCCTATGCTCAGTGGCAGGGACCCAGCCTTGCATAGCTAAGTAGCAGAAAGCCTTGTTTCAATTTTGGTGGGCTGATTGGACTCTAGGACTCTATTGTGTGTGATCTTGTCTTGCCACTTGATGTTAATTATGGCCTGTAGCCCATGCAAATGAACTGAGAGGAAACATGTGATTTCAATTACAGAGCCAAATCTCACAATTTGAGGCTGTCACTGTGAACACTGTTCTATAAAGAATGAGCTTGGCTTTGCTCTGGATTGTAAAGCTACTTTTAAAAAAGCTGATCACAACAAAGTGCAGGGAATTGGAGTGTTTTGTACTCGCATTAGAGGTGACCATGCATCCTCACTGAGGACACCACAGAAAGCTGGAGGGAAAGGGAAGGAAGGGCTGCAGGAAGAGCAAAGAAAGGCAGGAAGCACAGAGGTCAGGAGGAAGGAAGGGAGGAGGGAGGGAGGAGGGAAGGAAGGAGGGAGGAGGGGAGGAAGGAAGGAAGGAGGAAGGAAGGAAGGAGGAAGGAAGGAGGAAGGAAGGAGTGAAGGAGTAAGGAGGAAGGAAGGAAGGAAGAAGGAAGGAGGAAGGAAGAAGGAAGGAAGGGAGGAAGGAAGGAAGGAAGGAAGGAAGGAGGAAGGAAGGAAGGAAGGAGGAAGGAAGGGGAAGAAAGGAGGAAGGAAGGAAGGAGGAAGGAAGGGAGGAAGGAAGGAAGGAGGAAGGAACTACTGGTTTGTGTGATGCGTGAATGACTGGTAGCTGATGGAGGTAAATGGTGGCCACAAAAACAAGGAAAAAGAGCATCATTAGCTCTGTGATTACGGAACATCGACAGAAGAAACCACAAGGTGTTCTTGGTGTTAGTGAGTGGTTAACGAATTTATTCTTGCATTGTTATCAGTCTCTGAAAATTATCAGATTGCAATAAAGTGCTAAATGCTCTGTTGCATTTTCCAATAAAATGCTTGAAATTATCAAGGGTATAATTATTGTATTTTGCATGGAGTCATATAGAGTAAATGGCATTTAATTGAATTACTGTGTGTCTTATTGTCTAACATATGGAAAATTTCATTTCCAGTTTTAATAAAATCAGAAGTTTATCCACACATCCTTCTTGTTTACACTCTCAGCCATTCTCATTCATTCAAACACCCAGTTCCTCTTCTGATCCCTGATTCACACTGAGACTTTGGTCCTTGCCTTGACTATGTCTGGCTGTGTGTATTGGGTGGATTAGGAGTCCTGAAGTCTCTACCTTTGCTGTGTGCCTCTGAATGCTCAGAGTCCAGTGGACACAGGACAGAGCCCAGCACCGCAGCATGACAGTGTAAGGTCTTCATCATGGTACAAGTCTCCCTCACTAATCTAGTGGTTCCTCTGTGTCCTCTTATTCTTGAAGGGGGAACTCCGAGATTTCTTCTGTTGGAACGGGACACATTCATTTCCTTATAATTCCCTGTTTTACTTCCAGACAGTAAGGCCTCTGACTAGAATTTCGCTTCTATCTCATAGTAAGATATTCAGGATTTTCCTGAATTTCCATACACTTTGCAACCAACGTGAAGAGGCAGGTGATATTCCATATACAATGACATTTTTTCAGGTCACTTTTAAAAAAGAATGGGATAGGATGAATATTTCAGTAGTTTCTAACCTTAGTTTTATCATCTGAGGGAGTTGTCAACTATATTGTGCTGTAGGTGTCTGATTTTTTAATGTGATAAACTTGTGATACATAATATTTGAAGTTCCTTCTATTCAAAGCTTATCTTAACTCTGTGAACCATGATGTAGTAGGACGACCACATTGCTGAATTTTAGTTTTCAGTTATCTTGCACTGGTCACTTAGAAACCTCAGGCCCCTCTTTTTCATCTTGTAACTGAAAGATATAGAAAGATGACCATCATTTTTTGAAATGAGGAAGCTAGTTCTCAGTGGACAAAATTACTTAAAAATAAAACCAAGAATTTTGTCTTTTCCTCTGTGCTCTTTAAGTAACTCTTTACTCTCATGTTCCCTGTCAGGATAAAAGCCTTTAGCCTTAAGGATGACAATTCCTGACTTTAAAAAAAGCATATAAAAGAGATCTATCTTAAGTTTTCATAATACATTCCAAGATTCCACAGACAACTGGAGGCTCTCCTTTTCCACTTGGCTTGCTCTATTTGGATGCCATCTACAAGAGAAAATTGACCTTTTATCCAGTTACACTTATGAAAAGGTTCTGGGGAAAGGCTCATCCACTCTGAGCATGCTGCAGAGAGTCTTGATAACTGGAGCAGGGAGGTACGGGGTGAACCCAGGATCCAGATCTCAGCAGACCTAGAATTTCCAGAGACCAGAGTGGTAGCTGGTCAGACCTGACGCCTGCCAGACTTACCAAGTGACCTGGGGGCTAGCTGTTGCTTCTTCTCAGGTTATGAAGGACCTCAAAAGAGTTTCCATTTCTGGAGCTCATTTCAGGGTTTTCTGTCAGGAGGATTGGTCCAGCATGTCTCATGAAGACCTCCTGTCTTAGTTTCTTTCTCTGACGTTTTGATAAAATACTCAAACCAAAGCAATTGAAGAGAAAATGAGGTTTCTTTGATTATTTCTGTTGCAGTGGTTGTTGCTATTGTATTTTCTTCTGGCTCACAGCTCCAGGACATGGCACATCAAGGTGGAGCCATCAAAGCAGCAGCAAGTTGAAGCAGCTGATCACAGCACATCCAGAGTAAAGAGACAAAGGGTGGTACATGCAGGTGCTGGGTTCCGGTTCTCCACTTTTCACAGTCGCAGATCTCATACTCAAGAATCCCATAATCAAGGTGGGTCGCCCACATCAATTATTGCAATTGAACAACCCCCGCAGGCGTATCTCCCAGGTGACAGTTAAAACTACCCACCCCATTACCCGACCCCATAAATCTGCCTGGAATAGAAATACAATGTTTTTCCAATCCACTGCATAGTTCTATTGCCAATTTATTAATTTGCCAGTTTTTAAATAACACCATAACCATCCCAGAACTTAGAAATACTACCTCATTTTTATAGTGAGGTGATTAAAATTCATTCACGTGTGTGTTTTAAAGCTTATTAATAGGCTGGGTGTGGTGGTGCATGCCTTTAATCCCAGCACTCAGGATGCAGAGACAGGTGGATCTCTGTGAGTTCAAGGCCAGCCTGGTCTACATAGTGAGTTCCAGGACAGCTGGGGCTACAGGGAGAACCTGTCTCCAAAAGACCAAAAAAAAGCTTATTAATAAAACACACATGTGATATTTAATCTACTTTCCTTTGTATTTTAATTTATATATTACTAAATATACATTCATATCTATGTTCACTATTGTCTGAGGGTAAAACAGCCACCTAAATAATGCCATGGGGTGTGTGGAGACCGAAATTTCCTTTCTTTATGTGAAGTGGCTGGACTGCTTCCAGCCCTCAGCCAGCCCTGCATCAGGCATGCGGAAAGAGAGAGTGAGAGAGTGGGTGAGAGAGTGCCCCATATGGCACAGAGCACTGAAAGACTCTCTGGGGAATACTTTCTGCCAATTTCGGGTTCTAAATCGACTTTATGTTAACATTAGTGTCCTCCACGGAGACTCCAACACCACCTTCATTCTGGAAGCCTGGCTTGCTATAGGAATGGGATGTGTTCCTGCCCTGCACGCCCTATGCAGGAAGTATCATCACCGTGGGGAGGAGCATTGATTGGAAGCACTGAATACACCAATCATTTATTCAGTAATAGGAAACGGTTTTGCTTTACGTTTAAAGTCTGGCATTTAACTTATGAGTTTGTCAATATACACTAAATGCCACAGAGAAGAGGCTATGATGAATCAGCTTTCAGTGGACCTCAGATACGTTGTGGGTTTGTTGTCTGGAGTTGGGATGTGCTCATCACAATAACATTGCCTAGATTAAAAAGAAACAGAAAGTATGATTTTGAAATGAAGTCCATGCCCCAACAAGAAATCACAAGAGAGAGGAGTGAATGCCGGTGTCTGTTACTTAGAAGTGCTGCTCCCATCATAGGAGCTGTTAGTCTGTTCCTGGTTTTCCTCTCAACAATCACTTACTGTACAAATTCTGGGCAGCACAATGTTCTTCTTCCAAGAGAAGAGAACACAAATTTTGCCCCGAAGATATTAAGACTAATTGAGATGGATGAATACCTAAATATAACAGAAGGAACTAACCTTAAGTCTCGCCTTCTCAAAGAGGTGTTCAAACTCCTTAAAGTCAGGAACTATGCTGTAGTTCCCCCATGGCCTCCATCTTAAATTATTTTATGGGTCTCAGCATTAAGCCTTAATATAAGGATTTCCGTGACTCGACCCCCTGAAGTGACCTTACCAGTTGGAGGAGAATGAGGGCGTCAGACAAGGGAGAGAAGCAGGAGGTCTATTATGTGCTTAATGAGCAGGGAGCTGCCATGGTGACGGGGGTTCAGCCCCACTGGATGCTGGGAAGCAGTCCAGAGCATCCACAGAAATCCCTCCCCCACTGGGTGAGACTGATTGGCTTTTTGAAACTCTAAGCTCTCTCTGACACAAGATGAGGGATAGGACAAGCCCTGAGCATGAACCAATTATCTTTCTTCGGGCACAGAGTGACCTGGGGTAGGTCTTAGATGCAGACAGGAAGCCAGCACACATCTGTGGTTGGTGATTTAGCCAAGGGATTGAGCGGGCACAGCCATGCTCCCATTTGTTATAGCTCAGAGCACACGTAAACACACAAGAACACTAAACTTCTATCTTGTGTTGCAGTTTTAGTTTGTTCAAGAAACGAAGGGAAGATTTCTTTCACTCTAATCCTTACTTCTGTTTATGCTTTACTTGTTGTTACAAACACACGCTGTGTGGTTTTCCAGTGGTTTCCTGGCCCAGAATCTGCAACTAGCCTGATCCATTAAACATATTGGTGTAAGATTAACATCTTTTGTCTTCCTTTATTAAACACAACCAGCAATTTCTTTATGTGTGTGAAATCACACTGAATTTCCTAGTGCCCATATGTATATACACAATATTTCATATTCTAAGAAACACTTTTAGTATAATGTATAATGTGTGTGCTTTTCACAGCTATCTTGTGCATATAAGAATTATTTCCCCATCAGAAAGAAAAGTATCTAAAGAGTCTGTAATTGCACCCGTAGCACCTCAGTAAACACCCTTTATGCTATCTTTAGGTCAATGGAAACTGAGCCCAAGTGCACAATCTTCTGATTGCACCCCACTGTCCATTGTCTGTGTTTCCTCACATGGACATGTTCCCATTATGCTGAGGTTTCAGTCCATGCCAGAGGTATGGTAGGAAACTGTTGGAGATCATGGTGCAAATGGAGCATTATTTCAGCGTTAGATGTTCCTCTGTATGATCTGAAATCTATCTATCTATCTATCTATCTATCTATCTATCTATCTATCTATCTCCATCTATCACCTATCTATCTATCTATCTATCATCTATCTATCTATCTATCTCTCTATCATCTATCTATCTATCTATCTATCTATCTATCATCTATCTATTGTTGGGAACCTGGGAGCCTGAGGTTCAACTGAGTCTCAGCTACCTCTCAAAACTGTTGACAGGCCTGAGCTGGCAGCTTTTTATTTTGTCTGTGGTCTTGGCCTGGAAACTCTGGCAGGCAACCGGGGCCCACGGCCTTGCCTCGCAGCTGGGGCTTACAACTTTGGCCCAAAACCTTGACTTAAAGCCGGGGCCAGATAGCCTTGTTAGATAGCCTTGGCCCACAGCCTTGTTTTCTTTTCTACATACGGTTTTATTCTTTTATAATCAGAGATTTTTCCTTTAATGTGTGTCAGAGCCCTTATGCTCTGACTGATGTATGGTTTGCAGTCTCTGTTCCTTTGTTTTCATTCTCTATAAAAATTCTTGCTTGAGCTTCAATAAACGAGACTTGATCAGATTCCTGTCTTGTCTCCATTTCTCTTGTCTCTTGCTCCATCCCCGGCCCCACCCCCCAATCCAGGTACCCAGGTAGAAGTTCTACAGGTCAGAACCGAGTTACATTGTGGAGTGGCCTCCCGCAGGTGGCACCCAATGTGGGGCTGGATACTGGGGGATAATGTAAGAGTCCAACGACAAAGATAAGAAGAAGGGGTGTGCACCCGCTCAAACAGAAGTTCAGAGACGTCACGGTAGCCTGCTGTGACCGAGCCGACAGGTAAGTTGGTAGTTCAATCATAGGGCAAGAATTGAGTCAACATCAGAAATATGTAATACAGTTAAAAGAAGCTTTACAGGCAAGAGGAGTAAAGGTTACAACTGAGGATTTATTTCATTTCTTTGATTTTGTAAAAGACATCTGCCCATGGTTTCCCCAAGAGGGGGTTATTGATGTAAATAGATGGAGAAGAATGAGAGATACATTACAAGAATTTTATAAGGTGTTTGGACCAAGAAAGGTCCCAGTTACTGCTTTTTCTTATTGAAATTTGATTAAAAAATTAATAGATAGTAGAGAAGTACATGAGCCTGTAATTACAGCAATTGCTCGAGATAAGGAAATTTTTAAAACTAGTTCTAAGTCAAAGTTGAGAGGAACTTCCAAGGAGGAACCTCCGGAGCCTCCTGACTTAATTTCTCTAGATAGTGATGGTGAGAGTTCTGTTAAAAGTTCAAAAAGAAAGTCCTTGAAAAAGGAGCCCTCAAAGTCAATCAAAGGAAAGGGAGATCGAGAGGATGATGTTCAAGAGCTGAAACAGGAGCATGTTCATATCTATCCTCTTTTATCAGAGGCTCTTTTGTCAGAAGCTGCTTGTTCAGCCTTGGACGGAGATGGCACAGAGGCTGCGAGAGAGGGGGTGGTTAGTAAAACTGAGGATAGATTACAAAATGGCTATAAAAGACAGGTTTTGTGGCCTCCTCCCCCTTCCTATGGAATACTGCCTGTTCCAGCTGTCATGGTGGCGGTAGAGCCCAGATCAGAAGCAAGGGGACAGATAGAACAGTTACAAGAAGACATCAGGTTAAAGGAGATGCATCAATCCTTGATGCTCAAACAAATTAAACAGGAAGAGATACATCAGACACTGGTGCTTAAGTTACAAAAATTTAAATTAACTAGAGGTAGTGAGGCTGGTGTAAATAAAAGAAAAGTAGATAGAAACAAAGTTCATCCCACTCGTGGGAGGCCTGGCTTTCATTCATATAAAGAAACTCTTAATAGTCCAGAGAGGTTTTCCTCTCATATGGAGGCTTTTCCAGTAACAGAAACAGTAGATAATCAAAACCAGACATGGCGACATCATGATGGCTTTCAGTTTCCAATGATTAAAGAGTTAAAGCTTGCTGTGTCTCAGTATGGAGCTACAGCTCCATTTATTGTAGCTGTTATAGAAACTGAATCTAAAAATTGACTAACTCCTAATGATTAAAATCAATTGGTGAAGACAGTTCTTAGTAGAGGTAATTATTTGTTATGAAAATCAAAGTTTTATGATAATTACAAAGAGACAGCTAGAAGAAATCAACAATGTAGAAATAAATGGAGTTTTGATATGTTGATAGGTGGAGGTAAGCATGAAACTAATGAACAACAGATACATTATGATGCAGGCCTTTATGCACAAATTCGAGCTGCTGCTCTAAAGGCATGGAGAAAGCTTCTAGTTAAAAGAGATCTGGGAACTTCTCTCACTTCTGTTAAACAAGGGTCTAATGAGCCATTTACAGATTTTGTTCATCGCTTGATGACCACAACAAGAAAGATATTTAGAAGTGCTGATACAGGGTTAGAGTATGTGAAACAGTTGACGTACGAAAATGCTAATCCTGCCTGTCAGGCAGCCATTAGACCTTAAAAAAAAAAGACAGATATAACTGGTTATATTCACCTGTGTTCAAACATAGGTCCATCTTATCAACAAGGGCTTGCTATGACAACAGCTTTCAATGGACAAACAGTAAAGAAATTTTTAGCTGAGAGCATAAAGCTAAGAAATGTTTCAAGTGTAAGAAGAATGGACATTTTTCCCGAGAGTGTAAGACAGATAATGTTCAACAAAAGACTAATAATGGAAAGAGTCCTAAAATATGTCCCAGATGTAGGAAGGAAAGACATTGGCTCCAAGATTACAAATCTAAAACTGATGTTAAAGAGAGACCTCTACTTCCTCTTCAAGGAAACTGGTAAAGGGGCCAGCCCCAGGTGCCGAAACAAACATTTGGGGCAGTAAATTTCAACAACAACAATCCATTTCTAGCCTCTACAGAACAACCCCAAAAAGCACAAGACTAGACCTCAGTTCCACCTCCCACACAGTATTAACTCCAGAGATGGGAGTACAGACCATATGGACTGAAATTTATGGACCACTACCCAAAGATACTTGTGGGCTAATATTAAGATGAGGTAGTGCTACTTTAAAAGGTTTATCCATTGTGCCTGGGATATTTGATGCAGATTATACTGGGAAAATTAAAATCATAGCCCAAACTATTGACAACATAGTCACTATTCCCCAGAGGAAACGCTTTACTCAGATAATTTTGGTACCTCTGGTTAAATCTAGTCACTTTGTACAAAATAAAAGTAGAAGTAATAAAAATTTTGGTTCTTCTGATGCTTATTGGATTCAAGGTATTACACATAGAAAGCCTGCATTAACTTTATGGCTTGATGAAAAAAAATTTAATGGTCTTATTGATACTAGAGCTGATGTTACTATTATTTCTGCTGAAGCCTAGCCTGCAGCCTGGCCCATGGTAGAGACTCTAACTAATTTAAAAGGTATAGGGCAGAGTCAAAATCCAAGACAGAGTTCAAAATGTCTCACTTAAAAGAATTCTATGAATAATTCTAGCTTGATTAAACCTTTTGTGGTTCCTTATTTACCAATAAACCTGTGGAGAAGAGATTTGCTTTCACAAATGGGAGTTGTGATGTATAGTTCCAATGATGTTGTTACTACACAGATGCTTGCTCAAAGATATACCCCTGACAAAGAACTAGGAAGGAAAGAGGATAGTCAATTGTTTCCATTGCCAATCCAAGGACAAAATGATAAAAGAGGTTTGAGAAATTTATGATGGCGGCCATTGACTGTCCTACACCCTCAAACTGTGTAGATCAAATAACCTAACAATCAAATGATCCTGTTTGGGTAGATCAATGGCCGCTCACAACAAAGAAGTTGATAGCAGCCACTCGTTTGGTACAGGAACAATTCAAGACAGGGCACATTAAAGAAACTTGTTCTCCATAGAACACGCCCATATTTGTTATTAAAAAAATCAAGAAAATAGAGGTTATTACAAGATTTAAGAGCAATCAATTCTACTATGGTCCTTATGGGGGCACTACAGCCAGGTTTACCCTCGCCAGTTGCTATTCCACATGGATATTTTAAGATAATATTAGATCTTAAAGATTGTTTTTTCACTATTCCCTTATATCCTGATGATCGTAAACGCTTTGCTTTTAGCCTTCCTTCTATTAATTTTAGAGAGCCTATGAAGAGATACCAGTGGAAGGTTTTGCCTCAAGGAATGGCCAATAGCCCTACCCTTTGTCAGAAGTTTGTAGGCACAGCTCTTCAAAATACTAGAAATACTTGGCCATCCATGTATATAATCCATTATATGGATGATATTCTGATAGCAGGTGCAACAGGGGACGCGGTATTACAATGTTATGCTCAGTTAAAAATCTGATTTATTTGATGTAGGTTTATGTCAGAAATTTATAGCTACAGCTCTTCAAAATACTAAAAATCTTTGGCCTTCCATGTACATAATTCATTATATGGATGATATCCTGATAACAGGTACATCAAGAAAGGAAGTGTTGCAATGTTCTGCTCAATTAAAATCAAATTTATTAGATATGGGTTTACAAATTGTTCCTGAGAAGGTACAGATACAAGATCCTTATTCTTATTTAGGTTTTCAACTTAATAGACAAAAAATAACTAATCAAAAGACTATTCTTAGACTTAATAAATTACAAACTCTAAATAATTTCCAAAAGCTATTGGGCGATATCAATTGTCTACATCCTTACTTAAAATTGACTACTGGTAACCTAAAGCCTCTCTTTGACATCCTTAAAAGAGATACAAAGCCAACTTCATCCAGAGAACTTACTGAGAAGACCAGAGTTACTATACATAGAGTTGAAAAAACAATTGCTAATCAATTTGTCACTAATGTTGATTATTGTAAACCTTTATGGCTCATGATTTTTAATACTCAACTGTTGCCTATGGGTCTTCTTTGGCAAGAGCCTGCTCATCTTCTTATGTGGATACATTTACCTGCTTCCCCTAAAAGGGTGTTGCTTCCATATTATGATACAGTAGCTAATTTAATAATTAATGGTCGAGACCACAGTCATAGATATTTTGGTGTAGACCCTTTTCATATTGTACAGCCTTATACTACAGCTCATGTTAATTGGTTACTTCAGAATTCAAATACTTGGCTAATAGCTTGTGCTACATTCTCAGGAGTTATAGATAATCATTATCCACCTGACAAGCTCATTCAATTTTACAATTTACATGCTTTTATTTTTCCACGCATTACCAGCCATCAACCTTTATCTACTGCTTTGTTAGTTTTTACAGATAGTTCCTCTAATGAGATGACAGCCTATGCTTAAAATGATCAAGTTATACGATTTCAAACTAATAAAACTTCTACATGGCTTGTGGAATTGTCTGCCATTATATCAGTTTTTTCTGCATTTCCAGATACGCCTCTTAATGTATATACTAACAGTACATACATAGCTCGTTCTATACCTCTTCTAAAAACTGTTCCTATAATTAAACATATTTCTAAAGCCACAGAACTGTTTCATCAGTGCCAACACCTTATTCGCCAGAAAACAGCCCCATTCTTTTTAAGACATATTCGAACACATTCCAACCTTCCAGGGCCATTGGCGACAGGCAATCAAATTACTAATATGGCCACCAGGCTTGTTGCTTTTGCTACTACTTCTAATATTACACAAGCTCAACAGGCTCATAAACTACATCATCTTAATACAGCTTCTTTGCGATTAATGTATAATCTTACCAGAAAACAGACTAGAAAACTTGTTAAAGGATGTCAAACTTGTGCTTCTCTTCTTCCTGTTCCCCACTTAGGTGTTAATCCTAAAAGACTTGTTCCTAATATGCTTTGACAAATAAATGTTTCTCATTATAATAAATTTGATAAACTTAAGTATGTTCATGTTTACATTGACACTTTTAGTAGTTTTCTATGTGCTTCCTTATAAACAAGAGAAGCTACTAAACATGTTATTGCCCATTTGCTTCATTACTTTTCTATTTTGAGTATTCCTAAGAGTATTAAGACAGACAATGGTCCTAGATATGTTTCTCATGCTTTTCAAAAATTCTATAATACTTTGTTTATACAACACACTACTGGTATCCCTTATAATCCACAAAGGCAAGACATAGTTAAAAGAGCTCATTTGCTTATTAAAACTACTTTATATAAAATAAAAAAGGGGGAGTGGTATCCCAGTAGGGGATCCCCCAGGAACTTATTGAATCATGTGCTTTTTATTTTGAATTTTTTGAAATTGGACGCTCATGGTAAATCAGCTGCAGATCGCTTTTGGCATCCAGAAACAAAACGACATTATGCCATGGTCAAATGGAAAGACCTTCTGGATAATTCATGACATGGCCCAGATCCAGTGTTAATATGGGGCAGAGGATCTGTCTGCATTTATTCACAGCAACATGACACAGCCTGTTGGTTGCCTGAACGCTTAGTAAAGCAAATAGATACTAATCAATGTTCCAGGGAAGATGATGCTCCCTGAGAAATGGTTTTTTCTTTTCTCTGTTTTCTTACAGGACCCCAGCTAAATATGTATACACCAGAAGAGTTTGCAGTTTGCTTGGCTACTTCGCCCCCGCATTAAGAGAGGGGTGTTTATTCCTTTTGCAATCAGGATAGGACTTACTGTTTCTACTAGTCTTTCTGCAGGAGCTTTGGGGCATACTCTTTATACTGCAAAGGAATTTAATTCTCAATTACAGCAAGTTATAGATTCTACCGCCAGTAGCCAGGCATCCTTGCAACGCCAATTAACTTCTTTGGCTCAAGTTGCGCTTCAAAATCGTAGAGCCCTTGATCTTATTACTGTGGAGAAGGGGGGGGGTACTTGTCTTTTCCTACAGGAAGAATGCTGTTTCTATGTCAATGAATCAAGACTGGTGGAACAAAATATACAGACCCTGAAGACCATCAGCTACAAGCTGCATACTTTCTATCAGAGTCCTTCTAGATGGCTAGATTCTCCTTTTCTTTCATGGATTCCTTCTATGACATCCCTTGGCTAGATTCCTTTTCTTTCTTGGATTCCTTCTATGACATCCCTTGTTATTATCTTGCTTCTTCTCACACTTGGGCCGTTTTTAGTGAAAAGGCTGTTAGTTTTTATTAAACAGCAGATAGAGGAACTCCATGTGGCTAAGCCAATACAGGTCCATTACCATCGCCTTGATCTTATGGAGCAAGAGCGGATTGGGACACATTGCTATGATGGCACTGCTAGCCATCTCCCTTGAGAGATGAACTAGACAGTCAATGATGGGTACATGAGGATCTCCCCTTATAGCGACCTAAGACAGGAGGGTAGCCTATTGCTGCTGCCTTATCCAATGATGGGTCGGTAAGCATTTGGGGATAGATACTCCAACCTAAGACAGACACAGTTCCCTAAGGGTATAGCACTCTGTGATTCCTAGCTCTTGATCCTTAAGCTCTATAAAATAAAAAGGGGGACCTGTTGGGAGCCTGGGAGCCTGAGGTTCAACTGAGTCTCAGCTACCTCTCAAAACTGCTGACAGGCCTGAGCTGGCAGCTTTCCATTTTGCCCGCAGCCTTGGCCTGGAAACTTTGGCAGGCAACCGGGACCCACGGCCTTGGCTCGCAGCCAGGGCTTACAACTTTGGCCCAAAACCTTGACTTAAAGCCAGGGCCAGATAGCCTTGCTAGATAGCCTTGGCCCACAGCCTTGCTCTCTTTTCTACATATGGTTCTATTCTTCTATAATCAGAGATTCCTCCTTTAATGTGCGTCAGAGCCCTTATGCTCTGACTGATGTATGGTTTGCAGTCTGTGTTCCTTTGTTTTCATTCTCTATAAAAATTCTTGCTTGAGCTTCAATAAACGAGACTTGATCAGCATTTCTCTTGTCTCTTGCTCCATCCCCGGCCCCACCCCCCAATCCAGGTACCCAGGTAGAAGTTCTACAGGTCAGAACCAAGTTACATTACAGAGTGGCCTCCCGCAATCTATCATCTGTCATCTATCTATCTCTCTATCTATCATCTATCATCTCTCTATCATCTATCTATCATCTATCATCTATCTATCTATCATCTACCTATCATATATCTATCTATGTATCTATGTATCCATCATCTATCTATCATCTATCTATCTCTCTATCTATCATCTATCTCTCATCTATCATCTATCTATCTATCTATCTATCATCTATCTATCATCTACTGTGAACTTATGTGAGCTGTTGGCAGTTGCAAGCTGTAGAGGGACAGTCATTCTCTTTGGGAGGCATGCTTGCTGGTATAGTGCTCACATCCCAGTGGATGGACACACATTCGTGGATATTTGACAGCAGTAATTGGACTTGCAGTCATTAATAACAATAGAAAAGAGGATATGAAGTTGTGAGGTAGGCAGAGTGAAAGGAATTAGGGGGAGCTGGAGGGAGGCATACTGGATACGAATGATCCAAATACAGATGTATGAAACGTCAACAAAAACAAAGTATAAAGAGAAGAGATTGTTAAAATATTTGAAAACCCCACAAGATACTTTAGAATGAACAATCAGTCATTGAAGAAGTCAGGGGGAAATTATATACTCAAGCCAAACTTGAACCAAATAAAGATGGAAACACAGTTTCCCAGACCTGTGAAGTACAGCCAAGTGGCATCAGAAGGGAAGCTTGTATTGAAGGATGTCAGGAGTGGCTGCAACCATAAAGAAAGCAGAAGGTGACAGACCTGGCATTACCTGACAGAAAGTCCTAGAACATGGACATTCTATCTAAAGTTGTTAGAAGGCAATAAATAATGAAGATTATTGCTAAAAAATGAAGTCATCTAGAAGGATAATTATAATGGGGAAACTGAACCAGAGGATGGCTTTGAAACAATAAACAAAACTGAAAGAAAAATAAAATACCAAATAAAACTAGTTGTGAGAAAGGAGATATTATACTGATGCCACATAATTCATAATATAATTTGATATTAACAAATTGGAAAATTAAGAAAAAATGAATGTATTTCTGGACATGGATAGCTTACCAAAATTAAAATCAGAAAATGGTAGTAAACATAAAAATAGACATAAAACATATAATGAGATTAGACCCTAAGAAAAATCTTCCAACAATAAAGGCCCAGATCTAGATGGATTCAGTGACACGTGGAGCACAGGACCCATGACCAAATCAGACAAGGAGCCAGAGTGGAGCATGGGAAATGGGCGGTAGGTCGCCCTGGTCTGGGAACCACTGGAGAGTGACTACTACTGGATGAGGGAGCACAGACCATATCAACAATCTCCCGATAGGAATTTAGCAAACTTTTAAAGACTAACACCAATGCTCCTCAATCTATTTCACACACTGAAAAGCAGAGACTATTCCATAGTCATTCCACAAGACCATCATTACCATTTTATCACAATCCAACAAAGAAAAAAATAAAGAAAACAAAACTATAGACTAGTGAATCTTAGGATCATAGATGCAAAATCTTCAAGATAGTCTATAAAATAAAATTCAGAAGCACATTAAAATATCATACACTATTACAAATCAGTTTCAATCCAGGACTTCAAGGATGGGTCAACATACACAAGGGAATAAATACAATGGCCTACACAAAAGATAAATACTATTTTATCATTTCAATAGCTACAGAGAGAGAGTTAGACAAAATCAGCATTCCTTAATGATGAAAGCTCTGAACAAATTATATTAGGAAGACCATACCTCGACCTAATGAAGGCTACCTGCAACAAACCTGTAGTCAACATCACATTGGGTGTGGAAAGACAGGAACATTTCTTGTAGATTAGCAAGAAGGCATGGGGGCTCTTAATATTTTTCTACAAGTGTTTGCCTGAGAAATAAGACAAGGGCATGAAACAAAAGGCATAAAATAGAAAGGGGGGATTCTCTTATTTGAAATTATGCTTGTAGAGACAGAGCAACCTGAGACGTTCATGAAAAACTGATCAGAACTGATGAACTCAGTAAAGAGACAGGGCACATCAACAGAAAAACCAGAAAAGATTCTAGACCCTGGTACTGAATTTATGAGAAAGAAATCATGAAATCATTCTCATCCAAAAGAGCC
>NW_008331681.1:91972-94604 GCF_000622305.1 Nannospalax galili
TATTTCTCCTTTTTTATCTGTAAGAAGAATGCAATTATGTCACTTGCAGGTAAATTGTTGGAGCTGTAGATCATGTTAAACAAAATAAGCCAAACACAAATTCCACATGTCTTCTTGCCTATGTGGAGTCTGGCTTTAAGAAAGGAAGAAAAGAGATGCTGAAGTCAAGGGAGATGATTTGAAAAGTGGAAAGATGAAGCATGAAGGACGGTAAGGGACAAGGAAGGATCAGAGCTGTGCATGAGGCCAGGACATTCTGTACATGGATGGAAACACCCCCATCAACTACTTTGCCGAGTCAAAGAATATGTGCTGGTAAAAACGTCTTTAAAAAGCCATGAAGTTAAAATGGACACGTGAAGATTCCACTTTGCCTACAGGAACATCTAGGGTCAAATCAACCCACCAAATTTCCTGTGATATTTGTGGCAGCTTCAATGAGCACTGTGTCCCATCATCAGGTATTTGAACCCTTGTTCCCTGTTGTGGTAATGTTGGGTAGGGTTAGGAGGTGTGGTCATGCTGGCAGAAATGAATCGCTGGGTTGGGCTTTGAGGGTTAGTAACCTTGACCCACTTCCATTTCCCTCCCTCCACTTCCTACATGTGTATGGGGATGTGATTCTCAGCGACCTGCTCTACACCTCCTGGCCATTAGGAATGTGCCCTTTGGAACTGTGAGCCCAAGCAAACTCTTTCTTCCATCTGTCACATTTAGTCATGGTGTTTTATCACAGGAAGAGAAGTAATTAATATAATATTGTTACGCTAGATCAAAATCCTAACTTCATGTATAGGCTGAGAGACTCCAAATAACCAAAAGAAAATGTGAGCAAAAGGAAAACCTGGAGGAATCAGAATTCCTGATTTCAAGATGCAGTTGAGAGATGTAATCCCAAGCCACTGCTCTACTGGCACAAAACTGACTCACTCACGCTAACAGTAAATAAAGTTTAACATGTAAAACCCCCAAACAAAAAAGAGCAGTGAGGGGCATCATGAGTCCTGAAGTAAACCCACATATCCACAGCAAACAGTCTTGAAAGTTCCAAGACCATTCACTAGAGAAGAGACTGGCTCTTTAACAAGTGTTGCTGGGAAAACTCCACAAGCCTGAAACTTGACTCTTAACCCTGTGTAAAAACTGACTAAAAATGTATCACAAAGTTTAGCATCAGATCAGGAATGCTGAAATTGTCAGTGGGAGCCCAGGCGGGAATGCACTGAGACACTGGGCATAGGCGATGTTTCCCTGCCCTTTGTAAACAAAGGAACTAAGGCAAAAAATTGACAAATGGGATTTCATCAAAATAAAACATTTCTGCACAGTGGAAGAAAACATCCCAAGTGTCAAGAGGCATCCCGAGGAGCAGGCGAGCAACCTGCTCTTTGTATATCTTGCAGAACATCAATATACATGATATATAACTATCAGAGACCAGCAAAAATTGTTCATATTTGTTAACTCATAAGTAAAAAAAAATCATGTCTATATGTTTAATTTGAAAATATATAGAAATTATGTTTTTATATTTGTAAACTTAATAAAGTTGTTAATAATATAAATACCAAATAATATTTATTTTCTATAGAAGTTACTTGCAGTAATAACTAAATATTCACTTAATTTCTTCTTTAAGAATCATGTAAAACACATTGGGAGGTATAAATTAAAAAGGTTAGTTCTGTGTGGTTATCGTTGCTTTAAGGGATTTTATTCAATTTAAATATTTGGTTTACATAATTAAAACAATGTATTTTTCTACTTTTTGATTAAAATAATAAATCAATTTTTACATGGATTATTAACAACTTTTCTAAATCATGATTTTGTTACATTCTCAAAACCTCTATAGTTAAATAGAGTTTATACTCAGAAATTATTCTGAGGAATCAGTATGCTAAACAAAAGGTAATTCAGCAAACACAAAACACTTGTTCAGAAAGGACATCTGTGTGTGCTCCTGAGGTGATCTCTCAAACCTCCAGCTAATTAGCTGTAATGAAGTTATATAAAAAAATCACTCCTCCATAAACTGTCCTGTAATTCAAGCTTTGGTTGTTTGCCATTTTGTCAAACTCTTCAGTACAAATCTCTAGGAGACAAAACTGCTCACTGGAAAAGCCCAGTGAGGAGAGCTTTTTCCCTTAACACTGAATCAGGGTCCTCCTCACCCCTCAGACTCCTTAAATGTCTAGTTATTCATGTCGTTCCTACTAACAGGAATGCCAGAACCCAAGCTGCATGAAAAGTCCCTGTAGATCTGTGCATCACCACTGTGCTTCTTGATGCTTTAAGCACTTCCAAAGAAACTCATAGCACTTAGGCATCATCTCCTCTTTCCCTCAATTTCCTGTTCCGGTTTGTAAGCAACCACGGATCCACTTTCCACTTACACAGATTAGCCTTCTATGGGTATACCTGGATATTTAAAACCTTTCAGGAATCATTTACAGTCTTTGTAGAGTATGCTTTTTGTGGATAATTTATTATATTTATTCTTAAGTATTTGTTTCTTTTGATGGAGCTGTTTTGGTGACTGGACATCACAGTTGTTGGTATTCATAGATAAATTGTTTCAATCTTGTGGCCTCCAAGTCTGTCATTGCTATCAGTTCTAATGTATCAGGAA
>NW_008331681.1:94675-95091 GCF_000622305.1 Nannospalax galili
TTCAAACTTTTATGCTTTTAATTTTGTTTCTAGTCTAATTAGCTGGGCAACTTCCTGTACATGGATGACATATTATGGCATATTATATTCATTTGCTGACTTATGTTTCTGTGATGTTTATATCTTTGTTCATGAGTGGTATTCCTCTCTAGTTTTCTTGTGACATATATGTCTCTCTTGAGTATCTGAGTATTGGCCTCTGAGTTCATGTGAGCTTGTAAGAGTTTATAAAAAAATATTAATTATTCTCTGAATATTTGCTAGGATTTACCACAAACCTACTTGGCACTAAGATTTCTCTGTGAAGACTTTAAAAATGAATTAAATTTCTTTGTTAAAAATCCATGATTTCTAAATTTCTTCTTGTTTTTACATTTATTTACAGAAATCTGTCCACTTCATTTTTTCCATGGAGC
>NW_008331681.1:95626-108999 GCF_000622305.1 Nannospalax galili
GTTCTTACTATAATATTGTTTGGGACTTCCATTTTCATCTTTTGACTAGTTTTTCTATTTTGTATGTAAGTCGAAGATGGTAATCTCCAATTAGCCTTAACACTGCTTTCTACCAGTACAATCAGTTTTCATTCCATGTGTCTTAGAGCTTAATTGATAGTGGCATACATTTTTATACCAAATTTTTCTTATTGCTTGATTATAGCTTCTATCACTTTGTATATTACTTATGCTTCTTGACACTGAATGATCTTTCTCAGGTATAACCGCATCAGTTTTCTTCTTGTTCTCTGAATGATGTATCTGCTTCTCATTTCTTTACTTTTGACCCATTTCTGTCTTTGAATAAAAGTGTGGGCAATATAGAAATGGATCCCTTTTTACCCAATTTGATAGTTGCTGTCTTTTGGGTGGCTGTTGAAAGAGATTTAGTAAATGATATTATTGGCAAAGTTGGGGAATGTCTTTCATTTAACTTTTTTTCAATGCAGCTCATGACACTTTCCTAATCTGCTTGCATTATAGCTCGAGTATTTTTATTGTGCAATATTCTAGTTTCTTTCAAATGATTTTCCTACAATTTTTACTGTTCTCCTAGTTGCGCTAGAACCCCACATGTGCAGCGTGCAGACTGGAGTCTCCTGAGTCATGCCGACCCGGCCAGTCAGGGACCCTCCTTCCTGGTTCACATTCCCTCTTTCTCCTCTTTGATCCACAGTCGGTATTCACTTTATTTTATTCATGACTCAAACCCAACAGTCCATTGTAATTATTCCTTTACATATTGATGTTTAATTACTTTTACCTAAGCATGTGCTTGTATGAGTATGGTAATAACTCCTAAGTTAGTGTTTTCAACCTTAAATTTTTTCTTTACCATTTATTCTAAAGCATGTCTTATAAAGAGGAGTTCTCACTTTTTTGTTTACTTAGAAAGTCCTTATTTTCGCCTTTATGTTTGAAAATACCTTTCATGAACACAAAACTCTTTATTAACTTTTTTATTTATTAGTTTTATGTGTATAGGTGTATTGCCTGCATGTAGATAAGCGCACCTATGTTGTACAATGCCAGTGGAGGTCAGAAGAGGCTGTCGGATGCCCTGGACTGGGGTTACAGACAGTTGTTAGCTGCAATATGGGTGCTAGGATTTGAACCCGGGACTTCTGCAAGAACAACCAGTGTTCTTAACCGCTGAGCCATCTCTCCAGCCCCTTTATTAACTTTTTTATCACTCTGTAATGACACTGATTGCTTCCTAGCTTCCGGCATTTCTGATGAAAAATCAACTTGTAGTTCTGAGGGAGTACTGCAGTCCTTTCTTTGTACCTTCTTAAGGACCCCCTCCCACCTGTCTGGCTTTTTGGATTTTAATATGCTGTACCTCTTGTGATTTTTTTTTTTTTTAGGTTACATTCTTGCTTTGTTTCTTTCTTTTCTTATCGACTTAGGCTGTTTGAATGAAGTCCATTTTATGCAGAATGTGTCCTATTATCCTCACTAATCATTCCTCAGAGGAGCAGCCTTGCAAGGACAGTCCTGCAATCAGGGCTTTTCAGAGCCCTCTGCTCTCAAACTGTTAAGGGGTGTGTGTGTGTGTGTGTGTGTGTGTGTGTGTGTGCGTAAGATGCCTGAATTTCTCTATGATCTGATCCAATTAGATTCAGGATACTTCGAATGTTTAGTTTTTAAGCTCAATAACTAAGATCGTTTATAAGTTCATCAAGATTTTCTTAGGAACCATTTTCTTGGTTGTCTTTGGGAAACAAACTAACTGCCTGTGACAGCCTCAGCATCTCCTCCTAACTGTAACAGTGAAATCACCTTTGTTTCTGAGATTACTCTTTGGCCTTGTACCAGATGAAATGAGCTACTTTGCAGAGACTTCAGAGTTCTCCTTTTATGGCCTGCTTCTTTCTGTAGGCAGAATTCCAGAGTCTTTACCTCTGAGAAGGACAGTGACAGTGTCCTGATTTTTCCAGGATGACACCTTTGTTTTTACAAGCATTCTTAAAAAGGACAGTGGCACTGAGGTTTTTTTTTTTTTTTTTTGCTTGTCTCTCCCAGTATTGAACTACTGCCTGACTAGCGAGCAAACACCCCAGTGTTCTGTGACCACACATACGTCTGTATATATAGACTGTGAATAACAGGTAAGGGGAATCTTCAATCCTTTGGTTATATCTGCATTACTTCCTTCTTTGATAGCAGTCTCCAGGAGTGGAGCTGCTGTATCTCTCACTGTGCAGGGGAAAAAGCATGAGACACTGGGTCAACTGTGACTGACCTTCGCTGCCCTTACTAAGACTCAGTAGTTTTTCATGAGCACGTGGATCCATGTTGCTTATATGACCTCGGGGGAGATATTCAGCAACTTTAAGTATATTTTTTCAAATATGAATTTCACTGATCATGTTGATTTCACTGGAGACTAGGTTTATGGAGCACCTTATATTACCATCATGGAAAGGAAAATAAGTGTGATTTTTAAGTTTCTCTGGAAAATTTGTGTCCAAAAAGTCACAGAAAATAGAAAGATCCAAAAGTTATTTATTGAGCCTTTTTGTGGTGGTATACATGTATACAATAGCTGTACTTGGGAAGCTTAGTCAGTTTGACAGAGAGTTCAAGGCTAGGCTCGACTAGAAGGTGTATGTGTGTATGTGTGAGAGAGAGAGAGGGATAGAGAGAGAAGAAGGAGAAGAAGAGGGGAAAGCTATAGAGATTTTTTTCACAATTCTTAACATTTGTCAAATTTTCTGACTTTTCTGCTCCCATCAATGACTATTGGAGTGCAGTTCATTCTGGTCAATACTTGATGACAAGACTTCCTACTTATTTGATTTTGAATTACTAACAAACTCAAAAAACCATTTAACTACCTTATCTAAGAAAGTATCCTATGAATGCATCTTAGTACAGATCTCAATTACCCATATTCATGGAACTTTAATCTACAACCCAAGCAAAGTGTTGATGGTTAAGTAGGAGGGAGAATAAGAGCGAACACAGATAGTGACTATCCAGAGCAGAAGCAGCCGTGGCGATAGATCAAGGTCAAAATCAAATCGGGGATGTAAGAAAATTCAAGAAGCTCACTGGGGCTGGAACACTAGCCAGGAGGCGGAACATGTCAAGTATTTGACGTAGATTTAGGAAGGGCTCTGTATGAATGTGGATTCTGTCAGTCTGGTGGTACTGATTAGGTGGCAAAGGCATATTGTGCCTCAGTTATTACAAAGTTTAATGGGATATAGTTTTTTTTTCTTCTTTTACTGCATAAGATAGGCAGAGTTGGGTAAATAGAGTACACTTCAAAGAATTGAGAAAGGTTAACTGCCAAAGAGGTGCCTGCTGCAATCTACATTTTATATAGACTTTATACTATTTTCTGAAGACTTTAGAACAGAGACACCCTGTTTTGTTCAGAAGGTAGACATACCTGCTTGCCTGGGAATTGCATTTTCTCTGCTGGTTCTATGATGCCTGACTGTGTGGCTTCATTTGGATTGAAATTTCTTTCTCTTCAGTAGAAGATCTTAAAAAAGACCCAAATAACCTAGAACATAATGTGTCTGGATGTGGTATGACGTGCGTAACACAGAGACTGAGATACCAAAAAATCCGGGGCATCATTTCACACCCTGACATCAAAACTCAGGACCTGTCAAAATGAAACCATAGTGAACTGTGCATCTAGGTCACAGTGGGGGACGCACAACTGGAACCTTTGTGTGAAGTGGGAATGTCTGAACAGGTGCACACTTTAATGCTCTGTGTTCTAGTCAGGGATTACACAGAATTGAACCAGCAATTGCTGAAAGCCAGATGAGTAAAACTGGATAGAATCAAACTGATTTATAAGGGTTGGCATCTTGGGTATGACAGAAACCTTACTGAGGGACATACTGATGTGCACAGCTTAGGTTCCAATGGGTTTTTGATGGTCAAACTGACGAAGACAGCCTTGAATTTTATGAATTGATTCCACAGCCCTTAGTTCTCAAAACTTTATTTACATAATTACAACCACAACATAGTTATTTCTGATAATTTTAAGTGACTCTATGATGTTTCCTCTGTGCTCATGTCAGACACACAATTGGAGTTCATTAGCTACATCTTGACAGTTTTGGAACTGAAGAATATAAAAGATCGTAGACCTTTCTTTGATCTCTTTTAAAAAATGGGTCCTGGCACAGCTTCAATTATCTAACCCTAACCACAAAATAGTTATTTCTGATAATTTTAAGTGACTCTATGATGTTTCCTCTGTGCTCATGTCAGACACACAATTGGAGTTCATTAGCTACATCTTGACAGTTTTGGAACTGAAGAATATAAAAGATCGTAGACCTTTCTTTGATCTCTCTTAAAGAATGGGTCCTGGCACAGCTTCAATTATCATTTAATAAGACTCAGTAGCAACTCTATTTCAATTATATTGAAGCCACTTAAGTTCTGTTCTATAGCTTGTATGTTTCTTGAAGAGTAAAATTCCCAAGGAATACAGTATTTCCTGGCTCTCTCTTTTCTTTCCTTCCCTTTCTGCTGGAAGTTCACCCTCCCAGAAAAATGGCAGCAGTTCACTTTCACATTGCCCATGGGGTTTGTTTATATATCTAAATAAACTGAGAGGAAAGTTGACTCTTTCTGAGGTACATGGAAAATTCAGGAAACTCTTGAATTAATTCAAGCATGAATATACCTAAGTTAGAGAATTTTGGACAAAATGATGCTTTTATGTGGGAAATGATTTCTGCATGTTTTTTCCAGCTTATGAAGATTCTAGTCAATTTATAATATGTCTTTTTACTACAAATAGCTTTAAGGTTACTTGAAAAACACTCAAAACTACAAAGAACAATACAAAATTGCATATATTCTCATTATTCGACCATAACTTTTTACTGTAATTATTTTTCTCTTTCTTCAGTTTTTGTTTGTTATATTTTGTTTTATTTTATTTTCTGAGACAAGGTCTCACTATGTATCCCTGGCTGGCCTATAACTCCCCTATGTAGACTAGGCTGACATCAAACTCACAGGGATCTGTCTGCCTCTGCCTCCCAAGTGCTGAGATTAAAGGCTTATATCACCATGGACCATCTAACTGTATTTCTTACTCACATTTTCCTTAAGTTTTCTTTTGACTAACCATGTACCATTTCTATTACCATCATTATTTTTGTATTTTCCTTTATTAATCTTATGAATTATTGTTCAGTTTCTTAGTATTGAATACAGCATAATTGTAGTTTCATGTATCCGTACTCACCGGCCTTACATTACTTCCTGTGACACTACTAATACGTACTCAGCCTGTTGCAAGTGCAGAGGTAAAGGAAGGTAAATCATCAGCATTATATTATCATTCCCATTAATTAATCAGTCAAGTCTTCCAGGTCCTTCACTTCCATGTATAAACACACATGTATGCATGTCCACATGTGTGTGTATAAGCAGTTCCAGTTCCTCCTTACATCCCTGTCTTTGGAGATGGGTATCACTTCTCCCTCTAGGGTGTGGACACAGCATCCTTCATTTCAGATCTCATGACTTCAGTCAGAAGACCAGACAGCTCTTTCTATACAGCTGTTTCTTTAACATCTGCAACTTAACAGATTTGATATACAATGACATATTTTGGGGTCACATGCTTTGCATCCCATTGGGGTCAATTCTTCCTCATACTGACATGAGCAAATCCACCCCTTAACCCCAGGCTTTGAGGCTTTCCTCCACAGAGCCTATCTCCTACTTTGAGGCTCTCCTCCACAGAGCCTGTCTCCTACTCTACTCTTTCCCCCTCAGATTATAGCACTCACACTTAGAGCCAGTACCATCAGGCTCTCACTCATCTTGGCCTTTCCTGGCAAGGCATTCCTTTCCTTTTGTGGGTATCTGGAAGCTTTCCTATTCACTGCCCATCGTTCTTCTAATGGCATTTCTGATTCACTTATCCATAGATCGTTTTTTCTCATTTAAAACTCAATGGCACTTAATATCTTAAAAATGATGGTTATCATATCATGTTTTATATATTTGAATTATAATTCATTACATATTTTCTGTTCTCTTCTGTAAGGCAGGGCTCCTTGAAGCAAAGGCATCTTTAAGTCTTCAGAAACTTTTGCTCTCATTGAGTGACTTCTAAGGACTTAGTACACATGTGCCAAATAAACTCAGCCAATACTCTTCACTCTGTTCTGAGCCTTCTGCTTCAGCCGAATTTTAAGGCAATGCAATTGGTCCTTTGAATTGAGTGATTAAAGGAGTTGTATGTTTTCAGTGAAGAGAAAGTCATGTTTTAGAATACAGTTTTCCAGAGCAATCAAACAAAAGTGATGCACAAATGGAAGACAGTGGAGTGTGGTGGCCATTGAGTGTTTAGCTTTCCACTTTCCATCCCACAGAATATTCACGAGCCTCTTTAAAATTAGCAAGAAATAATTGTCCAAAGCACTGAAATTCATGATGACATTTCCACACTTGTGCATCATATACTTAGGTCACATTTGCTACTTCTTTATCCCATTTTCCCCTCCACATGTCTGATGATTCTCATTTTAATTTCATGCCCCTTTCCCCCTAAAGTTCCCATATGAGAGGAAGCAGGAAACACTTGTCTTTGTGAGACTGGAATATCCTGGCTGACATGATGGTCTTTAGTTGTCCTTATTTTCCTGCAAATGACTGTCGAAGAGGAAAAGATTAATCAGTAAGAAATTCCACTACTGGTTAGAGACTCAGAGTCAATACCAGGATGTGATGGTGTGCAGACAGTGGGTGCTGGCTGTGACTTCAGTGTTACATGATCGATTATCATAGCTTCCAAGCAGACTGGACCATGGTGCCTGACTAGACGTTCTATAACAGGGAGATGTGTCTCTGCAAATGTCAAGGGACCAGTGTCTGTGTTTTCAGAGGAATGAAAGACACGGTCTGAGGTTAGGCTGCATGACTATAAAAGGTTTGAGGGAAAGTTTTCTCATGCTGGAAACTGGGCATCAGCATTCAGCTATCACTTGTAAGGCTTTATGAGCTTCAAACCAGAATGCAAAGGCCAGATAGCTTTTTTTCCAACGCATATGTGTGTATGGAAGTTCATATGTGCAGGTGCTTGAATATATGTAGGTGCATGTGCACAGCTACATGTAGGAAAATCTCAGGTGTCATTCTTAGAAATGTCATTTTCCTCCCTTGAGACAAAGTCTCTCATTGACATGAAGCTCATGAATGAGGCCAGGCTGGCTGGTTAGCAAGTTCAGGGACCCACCTGTCTCTACCTTCCCAGCCCTGGGACTTCAGTGTGTAGAGCACACTCCCTTTTAAAGATGTGGATACTGGGGATCTGAGCTCAGGTTCTCAGGCTCACGAGGTGAGCACTCTGCTGACTGCAGTCTCCCAGCCTAGTCAGGACATTCTTATCGCCAATGTCTCTAGTACAGATACTCACAGAATATTCTGTTCAAAGTTTTCCAGTCACCATAGCTGTTCAGTGATGTAATGGCTTAGGCTTAGCAGTCACCTCCCTTGGTACATTTATGCAAGATCATTAGATCAGGTTACTCAATTATTTTTAATATTTTCTGATTGTGGAACTTGTGATCAATGTATTCCATATTGTTATAAACAAGGAAGTGACTGATCTTTAATGATAATTTACTCTGATGGTATTTGGGGGAAATTGGTGAAATTTGAAGTTTTTAAAGCAATGGGCACCTCTTTCTGGCATCATGCTTTTAAATGCACGGTGCCTGCTGGTATGCTTAATGAATTCATCACACCACAGACTAGAGCCAAATACCCTGGGGAAAAAATAGCCTGGGCTGTGTGTCTAGGCCACACATTCTGGAGCTGATGGATTTCTAAATCTTGCAGTTCAAGTCTCGTTATAGTACTGGCGCAAGCTGTAGGCTACACAGAGCCCCAGGAGGGTGGATAGACTTGTATCTGTCTCATTCTGCATCTGTGACCAGATTCTAGTTTGAGTGGGAAATGGGACTAGGTCCACTGGAAAATGAGGTTATTTGGATTTTGAAACTTTGTTAATAGATTACCACTCATTTTGGAGTGATATTTGCCATTAGGAAGAAGGATGGTTCCTTTTAGTTCAGTCATCATGAGCACATACCTTCTACATATCAGAAACAAGGGAGATGCTGTGGAGGGCAATTCTTGGCCCTGAAGATATTTTCGGTTTATTGGGCAAACAGCTACACAAATAAATAAGTATGATACCATGTGCTAAGCGCTGTCCGTGAGACAGCAAGTTGATCTGGAAAGAACACAAATTTGAAGAGGTGTATCCTCTAGGTTAGGCTTACCAACTTGTCTGTTTTCCAGGAAACTGAACAGGGAGTCTGTGCTGCCAATCAGAACTTGGCCTGTCGGTGACAAGCAATGCTTCCTACTCTCTCCAGGTGCTTGGCTTCTCTTATGAGACTGTTGTTAAAACACGTGGTTGTGCCTACTCTGAAATTATCCCTACCCTTTGTCTTCTCACACCAAACAAAATACACGTTTAAATAAAGGCAAGCAGAGCATGGCGTCTCCTGCTTAAAATTTCAATACTTGAGAGGCTGAGGCAGGAAGGTGAATGATTATCCTTACCTGTCAGAAAGAGTAGCTGCTGCTCCTGGAGGTCAGCTTGGCCTACATGGTAAGTTCCAGGCCAGCCTATGCATGGGGCCCTTTCTCAATATAAAAAAGGCACATAAAAGTTCTAATTCTGCATCAAGTACCTACTCAATTTTACCATCCCAATAAATAATTAAAGGAGTGATCCTGAGGATGAATCACTGGCATGAATCACAGAGCGAAGTCTGCCCAGCACTCTTTATGTCAGCATCCCTGTGCTCTTTGATTTACCCAACAATCCCCATTCAAATGTCACATGACACTCTCTCGGGTGTCACTTTTTGTGCAGTTTTCCTGCGCTTTCCTTGATAAGAGATAAACTCTTCTAATGCCGATGCTTCAGTCTTCACATGAACCCTGTCCCAGTCAGACCTTGAAGTTTATTGTCTGCATGACAATAAATAGGCCCATGATGCAGCTTCTCTTTCCTCAGTTTCCTTATTTGTAAAATTCAATGACCTGAACTCCACTCTGAGGGTTTATGTAGAATGCCTGGCACAGTGCCTGACACATTACTATGATCAGGGCGACATTTGGCTTTTCGACAAGAGCATGCTGCTTGACGTCACAGTGCACCTTGTATGGCAGAGGATCTCGGCAAATCTTGGAATAGCTTAATTATACCCCCTTCCCAGTTGGTATTAATTATAATTAATATCTTTTAACTAAAAGTGGTAACGAAATGTTTCATCTTTTTAAACTACCCTCTGAGAGGAAGAATCTCCAATGCAGTCACAGGAACCCTTCCCTGAGAAGACCCTCAAGGGTAAAATGAAAGCCCTGTTATATGAATCTAGTAGTGGAATGTGAAGAATCAAGATCTTTCCACCTGAATTAACTCAGAATGTATATGGTGTTCTCTAAAATATCTCGACTTCATTCTGGGGAGAGGAATTGCCAGAATTCATGGGTAGCATTCTGAAAGACCCCTACATCAGAGAACCCATCCAAAAGAACCCTTCAATGAGGTCCACCATCTGTTCATAGAGAGAAAGACAGCACATTACTCCAATGAACTCACACAAATAAAAACACACTGCTAGGTTAAGGAAGCCACTCAAATACTTGCCCAGCTCAGATTCTATGCATCTCAGTGAATATCTGTGAGGTTAGAATGACATTCCTGAAACCATGGAGCTTCGCTTATGATTTTATACTTCACTAACAATTACATTTTTATTCACTTATACACAAATGAATTCATACACACAATTTGACAGAGTTGAAAATGGAAAACCATAATCATATATCCTTTCATGTCTTGTAATACTGAGCGAGATGGCCACACAGTGACGGTGGAATCAGGATTCCTTTATTACTAGGCAGCGGTCAGACGGGGGCCTGATGCCCATAAGAACTCTCAAGCCTGAGGAGAATTAGGGCAGGGTTTACAAAGCTTAAAACCTCAATTATCTCACACCAGGGGCAAAGCCAATACCCATAGTTACATCAGATCACCATAGTTATACCAGACCATGGGAATGTCAGTTACGAAAGAGGGTTTCGTCTAACAAAAAGTTTCAGTTAGGACAAAACAAGTTTCTCAGAATGCAGAAGTAATGGGCTCCATGGAGATGCAGGTGTAGCTGGGAGGGAGGATGCACTACCTGGACATGCTACCCAATGACTTCTATATTACCCAGCATGATAGATGCAATGTAATCCTTGAAACTGCCTGCATGAGATGTTCTGCCTGGCTGGATATAGTGGGAATGGGTGGGCGAAAACACAGGGTAAAGCACAAGTCAGCTAGAGGAACTAGCTAATGGAGTTAGTTTTCCATTTCAGTCTTATGTATGTTTTTGCCTGCATTCCACCCTTCCACATCACCTAATATTACCCCCCCTTCTAAATGCTATTCCATGCCCACACTTACATCTGTTTACATATGTACCTGTAGACACACATGTAAAGGAGTACTTGTGATGGGTTTTTTTCTTTCTAAGCTTGAGTCAGGAAAAAGACAAAAAAGACAGGAAGAAAACAATGTGTTATAACCAAGCACAGCATCATCCTGCTGTAATCCCAACATAAGAGCTTGTGGTAGGAGGATTACTGTAATTTCAAGGCCAGCGTGGGCTACTTAATTCAAGGACATCCTGAGGTTACAAGGCAAGACCCTGACTCAAATTAAACAAATACATGAATGAATACACACAAAAATAATAACTCTAAGGCATATTAAATGAGGAAAGTCTCAATTTTGAGTGTAGGGTCAAGCTGAGTCCTATCTTCTTTGCCCCAGGTGGGCTGTGATGGACAGTCTTGGCTTCAACTTGACTGGATCTGGAATTACCTGAAATGAGAGAGACTTTCTTGACTGTATCATTTGAAGCTGGAAGACCCACCCTGAACATGGGTATTACTTTCTGATGGCAGCCATGGCACAGGGAGCTTTATGCCTGCTTGCCTTCTCTCTCACTGGTGAGTTCATCTTTCTGCTGTGTCATTTGCCTGATAGAACAGCTTCCTCAGATTCCAATATAGACTGGAGACTAGCAGATCCCTAGAAATCCTCCAGGCCTTCAGTGCCAGATTAGGAATTCTTTAACATCCTCATAGACTGTATAATTACAGGATTATCAACCTCTCTGTTGTGGGGCAGCTAATCTGATAAATCCATATATACATTTATGTATATATACATACATATATATTCATATCCTCAGTTCTGTTTCTTTAGAGAACTCTGACTAATACACGGTTTGACCAAATTATTTATGTCAGAATTCCAATTTACTATCAGTGAGACAGTCTGAGCACTTCCTGCCCAGGGAATCAATGTGAAATTAGATTTACTGAATGTTATAGAACATTGCTCAAGTCCCTTGTAGTGAGTGACTTCTGGCTACTAGCTGGTGTTCCCAGAGGCAGTGCCACTCCATGCTGGCTTCCCAGGAGGGTCTCACAGGGATGTCTGTGGCTGCAAGGCTCTTCTGAGGCTTCACCTGGTTCCCAACCCTTTGGAATTCTTGTTGTAAGCACAGTGTTCCTTATACAGACTGCATCAGGAACACTGTGTTTTGTGGCCTTTACCTCTGCCTCACCATAGTCATTTCTGTATGCTCCCAGAGTTTTCAATTTTCATATTTCATTTGGTGTGTGGATTTGAGGTATGCTTGTATGCTTATTCCATCCAGGAGCCAGAGAAATCTGGCTCAGACCACTCATCTGCCTCACCATGTTGAAACTCCTCTGCCTTCCTTTCTCTGTCCTCTTCTGGGCACATGAGCTACAACAAACTTCTACCTTATGTAGCGTCTTGCTAGTTGTTGGGTCTCAGTAAGAAGGGTACAATCTAATGGGGGTCCTCTCTAAGCATGCCTCCTGGATACCTCACTGGGTTTCTTTTTCCACACTGGAGGAGGACAGAGACTTTCAGGTGATAGGGAATGAACAGTGTGGCAGGACCCATGGGGATGGTTTCATGTCCCTTCAGCCTCCCTAGCAATGGCATTAAAGGGTGGGAGTTAAAGAATTATGGTATATGCATATTCTTGGAAATGTTTGATTGTGTTAGCAGGTTCACTCTGCTGCAAGATCATCATGGCTGGCTTTTAGCCAAGACTCTTCCTGCAGCCCTTCAGCACCTCCAGACACTGACACACTCATTATAGACAGGGTTTTTTAAATGACAGTTTGTTTTATAGATCAAAAAGATGTATTAGCGGATTTCCACAGGGCAGGGCCTTAAAGAATTACTCATCATGAAAAACGTAGCCATTCCTGCCCCCTTTGAAAGGTCTTAGAAATGTCTGTCCTTGGCTTTTGCCCATCAGGTATTTAAAACTTTGTTTTCCTGTTTTCCTTCCAAATATGAAGTAGTTTTCTTTTTAGCTAACGGTTTAAACTCATGAAATGGAGTATAAAATATTCTAATAATATTATAAAATACATTAACTAATACGGTATGTGTAATATGTAAATTGTGTATAATAATATAGATATTAGTGCTGTATTAGAAAAGAGGCAACCGTCTACTCCCTGCTGCATCTGATTTCATTTTTTAGGGTAGCTGCTGTTATTAGCTGGGCATCTAGATTCACTGAGCTGTTTTCATTCATAAGACGTATACTCTGAAATTTAAGAGTGATGGTTTAAATTCTCACTACACTAAATACAATTAAAAAAACCCTACAGTTACAATAGCCAAAGGTTTTAACATTAAACATTCATAAAATTTAAATCAAAATTACTTTGAAATTTCAAGAAAGTACATTTTGTGAGCAGAGGTTATGAAAATTTTGCATTATCCTGTGTGCAATTTCTGATGGCTTCGACTTATTCACAGAAATGCGTGGAAACTGAATTGAAGTCAAGTATGTGACTGTCATAATATTAAAAGATAAAAAAATGTTTAAGTGTATCAAATTTGTGAAAAACAATTCTGTGTCTTCTATGTGACTTTGTTTTGTTCTTGCTCTTAATAATTAGGTTAGGGGTCTAAGTATGTTCAAATTACATTATATGAAATTCACAAAACTTCAATTAAAATATTAAAAAATAAAAAAGTGAAATTTTTAAAAACTTGGATTTTAGCATTAGGAAATGAGAGAATTCTACACATGAAATTTAAGATGATTTTAAATTAAATTAGACTATATATGTATATATATTTGACAAACAGATATTTCTTTTTTTAACTTTTACAAAACTTTATTGAGAATTTCATACATGTATATAAGGTGTTTTGATCAAATCCATGCCCACTCCCTCTCCTCCAACTCCTC
>NW_008331681.1:109237-110797 GCF_000622305.1 Nannospalax galili
TTATGTTCCTTTCAACAGTATTCACAATTTGCCTCAAACTCATGCTCCTCTCTCCTCATCCCCACTAGTGTCATGTCCAGTTTTGGACTCGTCTTTCAACTCAGAAATATATCCTGGGCCTCTTTTTGTAATGTGTATGGGCTCCAGTGGGGGCTCAGGGAGGGTGCCAGCAGAGACAGTAGTATAAGATGATTAATATGGTTTGAGATGTTCTGTATGAGATACACAAAAATTCAATTAAAACAAATTTAAAAAGAAAATAAATAAATCTTAATGTTTACATACTCTTTTCTTTTTACAATTTTTTGTGTTTTCAACAAAAACACGTATAAATGATTAAGATGTAAGACATTTTTAAAATCCATCAGAATTTTAAAAAATATTTCATTACTATTATTTTATGAGTATATTCCTTGCACACATGTGTCTAGATGCACCCATGTCATGCAATGTCCATGGATGTCAGAAGAGGGAGCTGGATCCCCTGAAACTGGAGCTACAGGCAGTTGTTGGTCACCATGTGGGTGCTGGAAACCAAACTGGGTCCTCTTCAAGAGCACTCAGTACTCTTAACCACTGAGCCATCTCTCCAACTCACCACCCCCTGCCCCCTGTCCATCAAAGTTTTTTAAATTTAAAACTGCTTTCTTGGGACAAGAAGATGTCTCAGTGAGCAGGGTTCCTTGCCACTATGCTTGCTGACCCGAGTTTGATCCGTAGGACCCATGTGGAAGAAGGGGAGACCGACCCACATGGGCTGTCCTCTGATGTCCACAAATGCAGCATGGTACATGTGTATACACACACCACACACACCACACACACACACATACAGCATACATCCTCTATTCTTTTAACATGGTCCCAATATAAGAATGCTTCAAATTTTAAATACATAATAAGGATTTTCATTAATAGAATACAAATATTGTTCATAACCATGCAAGATAGACTATCCTTATTTCTTTCTAGCATTAAGTTTTTTTTTCAAGACTTAATAATTGTTCCATTTACTTGCATTCCTGAACTACCTGGTCAGTATTTCCTAAAATCACTGGGGTTCAATGCATTCTCTCTCAAGTGCAGTGAGACCAGCTTTATTAACTCATCAATTCCCACCCTCCCTGTAGAGTGTTCTGCCTGTGGCTCCAGTCAAGAGGCTGCTTTTCATCCCTGTTGTCTAAAGCTGCCCTGTGCTTTCTGGTCGCCTTTCCATGGATTCCTCTCCCTACACCAGCCAGATCTTCTTCTGTGGCTTTATGGCTCGTCAGCTACCATCATCATAGCAAAGACCACCTGAAAATTAGCTTCTTGAGACCTGAGGTCTGAATCTGTAGTTACTTTTTTAAGCTCATTTCGTTGCTTGTTTATGTAGTTTCATGATGCTGTTTTGAAAACAAATGTTGTCATTTTTACATCTCTTTTGTGATGTCTGAAACTATGGTGACAGTTGGTAGTCTTTCAGATGTAACTTTATTTTTTCTCTGAGGAAGTTATAGATTTTGGTTTTTATTAGTGTTGTGACAATTATGATTCTTCACCCTCATATAAGTCCTTGAA
>NW_008331681.1:111095-113085 GCF_000622305.1 Nannospalax galili
ACTTATATTGTCTGATTTATTTCACTCCCTTCCTTTTTTCAAGTCGGTGGTATACTACAATCTTTGGGGCCACTTCTTCAAAAAGGAATAAGTAGAAAAATGCCCATGGACCCTGTCACCTGTGAGGTAATGCCTTTGTGAGCATGGTTGTCTGTGGTAAGCACTTAGATCTCGTACAGCTGGCTGTGTAT
Source organism: Nannospalax galili (assembly GCF_000622305.1). Taxonomy (NCBI): domain Eukaryota; kingdom Metazoa; phylum Chordata; class Mammalia; order Rodentia; family Spalacidae; genus Nannospalax; species Nannospalax galili. Next base: position 111,287 of record NW_008331681.1, read on the forward strand.
GTCTTCTCTGTGCATTCCACTGCAGGCGTTGTGTTTTCTACAGAAAGGAAAAGTCTTTGGCTGCTTTACCATTCACGGGTGCAATTCTTTCTGGGAATGATGGAAAATGGCCCAAGGCTGCAGAACACGGAGTCCTGAGCCCTGTCTGTGTGTGTCTTGCTTATTTTAGTATTGGATGGTTTCCTCATCTGCTTGAGTTCAGTATAGAGACAGGGTTAATGTTCCTGAAAAGCCATCAGGTCCCTTTATTTCTCACTCTTTCTTCATCCCCTTCTATGACAGTCTTTGGAAGCCCTCATGTTGTTCCTGATTTGGAGGCTCCTTCCGTGCCTCTTTCTGAAGTCAGTTGCTTTTCTCTAAACCTGGCACTGTCAGTCCACTGGACTCAGCCCCAACTTCCATTTTTTGTAACTATTTAGTAATTCCATCTTTTCCACCCTGTTAAATTGTTTTTCAGGTTTCATAAATGTTTCTGCCTTTCAGTAACATAGCTTTTGGTTCTTTTTGTCATCACACTCTAGTTGGAAAGAGTAAAGGGAATCATTTTCAATCTATTATTATGAAATTGAAAATGGGAAGCAAATTCTTAATATCCCTGCAAAAAAACCTTTATCTTCACTGAATTGAACCCTATTTTCAAAATTGTGTGAAGTCAATTCAAGGCTTTGCTGATGAGAATCGTTTCAAGCCTAAGCTCTGCCAACCCTCTGCCCCTGTTGACTTCTCCCCATATAATACTGAGACACAATGTCCAAAATGCTGGCTGAAACCAATTATCTCACAAGTTCCAGATTTCACTGCTTTTTAAACTTTATTTTGCAAGAGAAAATGAAGGAATTCTTTAAAGCCCATAATCTTAGGCAGTTACAACAAAATACTCTCAAATTAATTGGTTTAATTTTACTCCTCCTCCATCAAGTGTCATAATTTCCTGCTATGCTTTGATCTGTTCCTTAAAGGGTATTCTTTCTTTGTTTACTTGAGACAGGGTCCCCTGTACCCTAAGTTGTCCTCTAACTCATTCTGTAGCCAGGACTGGCCTTGAACTTCTGATCCTGCCGTGTCTACCCCTCCTACCGCTGTGGTCACCGGCGTGTGACACACCACAGCTAAAAGATGCAATTCTTGCTTCCTTATTTCATAGTTTCCTTTGAGACAAAATAATGTCCACGAGTGCACAGCATTTCACTGGAAGATCCTACAGGACACACCGCATCTCAGGTCTCTTTTGGCCCCTAGAACATGGCCTCACACACCTATTAATTTATAAGGAAAGTTCTGCAGCACAGTCTGGTGATGCCCACACCCTCAGGAAAGAAAAATGCCTCAATAATGACGAGTTCATAGGGAGGTACTCTGGATTTCAGAACAATGATCTCCAGGAGTAATTTCAATATTTTCTCAGATTCTCTGTCAAGAATAACAGGAGTGACATCAGGAAAAGTTGTCTTGCCTTTGACTCCATCGTTTCTAGGGCCTGTGTGACTGATCCCTGGAGGGCTGAAAGACCTGGCACTTGAAGCCTGGAAGGCCTGGCTCTCATGGCCCCTTGTCGTCCCCGTGTTGGGATCCCATGTACTGTCTGGTCTCCATGCAGCGTGTGTTTCTTACATCACAGTGACAGCTGTGGAAATATGAGAGGCAGAAGCTGCACCATCTTTCCTGACTTAGATTCAGAAGCCATTTGCCATCACTTTTGCAGAGCTCTGTTGGTAAAACGCACAGCTGGGTCAAAGGAGAGGAAAATCCATCTCTACCACTTCTTGAGGTGTGTCCATGCCGCAGTATGGAGCCATATA
>NW_008331681.1:113695-122628 GCF_000622305.1 Nannospalax galili
AGAGAGAGAGAGCCATCATTATTAGGATAAAAGCTGCTAAAGAGAAGAGATTTTGGCAAATAGCAAGGGAACCCAACATGAGCCACATGTAGCTGTGTAAACAGAATACATCATCAGACCAATCCAAATAACCAGCTAACCGCAGGAACTCAATCAAATTGAAATGTTTTATTCTTCTTTGTAACCTTCATGATGTTTATAAGACTAACATCATATTTTTCAAATAACACGTACTCTGAAGGCCCTCTGCTTTCACTGTGCAGGCTCTGACCTGAGCTCCTCCTCCATACACTAGTTCTAGATCCTTCAAAGGAAACTTCCATGCCAGCCCCTCAGAGAGGCCATGCCTGTGCTGAGCTCACCAGTTGCTGTCACTCATCCCTCTCTGATTGGTGTCATGCAGCTATTTCAACTTGTAGTCCCTTCTGCATCACTATGATGGGACGTTTATAGATCCATCTCTTCCAGGATTCGGTGTGCCCTCCAGAGGGAGAAGTCTTAAGGCCGCTCATTAAGTTTTCTTACAAGGCTTTGGTTTCAACTCATTAATCCTGTAAATACATCCACATTATATAAAACACATGTATTTTATAATTGATGAGTATTTCTAATTCTAATTTAATTATGATTTCTGTGAATGAAGTAGGTTAGAGGTAGACAGGATACAGCAAATGGGGAGATTCAGAATCCAAGAAGAGGGAGGATATTTTCCAATTGATACTAGTATCAGCAAGATTGATAGTGTATTCAAAGCAAAGTGAAACAGAGCTTCCTGTGGGACGTGGCATGCAGACCTGTGATCTTAGCACTCAGGAGGCTGGGGCAGGAGGACGATCATTTCAAGGCCAGCTTGGGCTACACAGTGTGTGCTCTCCTACCTGTAAAATCAATGACAGGGATGTGGCTCAGTGGCAGAGCATTTTCCTAGTAGGAACAAAGTCCTGGAATTGAGCCCAGGTACTGTTAGAAATATTCTATCACAACTCCTTAGCAGTTAGGAACTTGTTGTCTTCTGAGATGAATCTGACTTAGATTCATAAGCTCCTAAATGTTAGTATTTCTGGACAGCTTCACTTCCCTATTCAGATAGGGCTCTGTGGCATCTGCTAATGTAATTCTCCCAATACCCCTGTTGGGAATTTCTGTTGCTTTGTGAATCTTAACTCAGATGTTCACTTTTTGATTCAGGTTAATTTCCTGTGTCTTCCTCTACACTGTCAGACTGGCTATTACTGATTACAGTGGAGCCATAAGAACTTCAAGTCTAAGTCCTCCTGCAAGAGAACGAATCAAATTCAGATATAAACCACAAGGTTTAAAATTTTATCTCTCCCACTGTCTGCCAGTGGTGCTCTAATTACAGAGTCTTTTCTTCCTGTGTGAGCTAGAGATAAATTCATTGCTTCAGTCCCCAGGGTCTTGAAAGAAAACTAGAATTATAAAAGAAATAAAAATGTAATTCAGTGCAATATTAGGTAATATTAGCAGTACACGACTAACTCTCTGAGTCACCACATCCCCTCACACATTTTAGATATCTGTTACCTCATAATAACAGTTTTTCATGCCTACACTAAGTGCAATTTTAGCATCTTTATGCCTGTTCGCTGCCCCTTACAAATAGACATCCTGTTTATTTTCTGTAATTTTTAAAGACATAGACAATTACTTAAAATAAGGCATTAAGTAATCATTCATCCAAGTTATGCTTTAAAATTGAAGTCTACAACTGCATTTTGACACAAATAAATTGCTGATCTAAGAAAAAAATATTTGTCCATCTCCTACATGTCCTTTGTTTTGAATAGAAAGAAGCATTTTTCTAATTAGGTATAAAAAACAATGAAGACTTCTATTAAAATAGACATTCTATTAAAAAAGACATTTCCTTACAAAAAACAGAGGAAATGAATTTAGGAAGGGGTGAACAAGAGAGTCTGGGAGAAGTGGGAGGAGGAGGTGGATGCATCAGAGTGCACCGTATACATGTATGACATTCTGAAAGATAGCTTTCATTACATAAATAAAAGATAATTTAAAACACTATAAAGAAGAAATATACATTTCCCGTGCTGATTATCTACTTAAATCTCCTTTAGTTTTTGCCTTCTTTTTAAAATTCTTAAATTTTATATTCATTTTTGTTTTATATGTATGAGTGTTATGGGTGCATGTATGTAAATGCACTTTTGAAATGCAGCGCCTACAGAGGTCAGAAGAGGGTGTCAGATTCCCCTGAAACTGGAGTTATGGACAATTGTTAGCTGTCATATAGGTGCTTGGAATCAAACCCAGCTCCTCTGCAAGAGCAGTCAGTGCTCTTAACCATTTGGCCATCTCTCCAGTCTCAATTTTTGTTATTATTTTTGAAACAGTATCCCATTTTGTTCATTCTGTGGCTCAGGCTGGCCTTGAACTTGCAGTGGAACACCTCCCCCGAACCCAGACCGAGGTACCATGCCTGACTCATGTAACACTTTAGTATACAAAATAACTCTTGGCCATAATACTTCATTGTTTTAAATTTTTTAAGATCAATGTAAGGGCCATAAAAATGTTGATCAATTGAGTATTTAATTGAGTATTTTAACCCATTCTGTGAAGGCTTAAAGTAGGTCAGGTATGTCTTCCTTGAGGTAGAAGAACTACCAGGGTTGCAAATTTTAAAGTGTTAGAGTATTTGTGTCTAGGATCTAAAAAATACACAGATAGTCTTTGTACAGCATACATCATATCACTTCATACATTAATAACAACTGTTTATTATATATATAGTTCAGAGAGCTCAATGCATATTGCTTGGATGTTGCCTTCACGCACATGCACAATAATCTTATAGGGTAAGCAATTACTGATATTGTGATTTTGTAGATGAAAACTGCAGCGTGGGAAGCTTGAAGAAGCATCAGGGTGGAAGAAGAGAAGAAGCTCCAGGCTACATCGCGGGACAGAAGCACTAGACACCAGAAACACATGTCAGCCATCGCCTCGCAGCCTCTGCACACATAGGAGACAAGAGACCGCATCAACATTTGCTGACATATGTGACTCAACATTTCCACTATCAGACACATCCTATTGCATTCTAGGAACATGTCCAATGAGCAGCTGTCTCTGCCTTTTTTTGTACTTCCCTTCTTCCTGTCCCATGGTATTACTGGGTTTCTTTTGAATTTTGAAATGTGTTCATATCACAGGTGAGTGAAGTAAGCCCTGTTAGGGTCACAGTCACGCTCCTGTATCAGCACAGATGGGATAGATGGATGAAGAATCACTAACATGCCATCAAGTGCAGACTCATCGTTTTCAGTTAGCCTGCATCCTGCTACAGGTCAACAGACCTCTTATACTAAGGTGCTTGTGTATTAGTGAAAATAATTTCCCAGACTCCCATCCCCCGAAGTGTTATACAACCCTCCTGGGCAGAGTTCCAGACAGAACGCTTCCCTAGACAGCCCTGTGAATCTCCACAATATGGGAAATACAACTAAAACTCTCGGCCTCAGAGTTATAAAAGTACTCTCACTTTCCGTAAATTAAACATATTTCTGTGTTCCTCAGGCAAGGGTTTCATATAACAGAAAGATCAAATTTTGGGTTTCTCAATCTATTTTAAAATAAATTGATAAAAGCATTTTAGTACATCTACTATTAGCTGTTTGGGGTGTTAATTCCCTGAATTTTTCATAAAGTTTTAATATTTGGACAACACACATGAGTACTTTGGGAACACATTTCCCATCATGTCACTGAATTAAACTGACTAGGAGATAAACTGGGGAAAAGGGACACAGTTTTGGTACATGCATCAGGAAATTGCTTATAATGACTCATGAAGCAAGAACCTGAATCTGCCTTCTTCTGAAGGGGGACATGATAGAGAAGGTAAAGGTTGCCAGAAGAACCCAACGTGTAATGGCCTGGGACAAAGTGCATTTGGACCACGGAACAGACAGTGTCTTAGCAATGATTCTATTCGACATAATTTACATTTATCTATTGGCATAGGACACAAGTCTCTCCAGATGTGTGGACTGATGTCAGCTTTTCTTCTTCCGACATTCAACCTTCTATGGTTAACAAGTTCCTTCAGAAGGTGTTCCTTCTTTAACCCATGTAGTCATGGTAAGAAACTTTGCAGAAAGAAGGCTCTCACTGTGCCGAGGAACAGAGAGGCAGGGAAGGTCAGAAGGGTCTTGGATCGCGGCCTTCCTCTAAGGCTCACCTACTTTCCTTTAAATCAGATCATTCCACGTGCCTTTGCTGTGGACGTCCTATCCCCGGGAGTCAGTCTTGCTTCACTAGGCTCATCCTTATCTTGAGAATCTGTATTAACTCATGCATTCCTTGGGAGCCAAAGAAAAGAAGTTATTCCGTGTTGGCAGATGAAAACATTATCCTGTTTTCCTTAAGACTAGGGGAGGTTTCCCAGTTGGCTTTATCATTACAGAATGCATTCTTTCATTTTTAATAGTTCACAAGAGCTTATGAAACACAATGTTTTAAAAATGGTATTAAGTCATTCTCTTTGAAGCAATGACTGGCTTATTTTTCATCTTATGCATTTTGGGACCATAAAACCTGTGTGTACACTTAGTATCTCCAAAGGCTCTGTGGGTATTATAGTACTAAAGCTTAACAGACAAAATGTATTCATCTTTTTCAGAAGACAAAACAAATGTGTTCAAAACTATTTGGGGATAATAAACATTTATTTTTTATACTGTCAAGATATAAGGTAATTAAGGTGAGGTGATTTCTGAGGTTTTGACAGTGAGGAGTGATACATGTAATAAAATATTGCTGGACAAAGAGCTCAGTTTACTTTGCAAAAAGGTTTTGATATTCATAAATTTAAAAATTCCTCTCTTTATAAACCAAAAGCAAACAGAAGTTAGAACTTGAAATTTAATTATCAGCAAGATCCATTAAAGAATCAGCCCATAGTCCACGCACAGTACACAGGTGCTCTCAGAAGTCGATGGGTACAACATCCAGGAAAACATCAGAGGCTCTCTGAGGAGTCCATTAGTCAACACTGCATGTCCAGATCAGGGAAGACATTTTAACAAAGACTTTTAAGATTTAAAATTATGTAAAATGATGTTTATTTTTATGGTCACGCTATTCAAGATAAGATTACTTTAGCCATCAGGGGAAACTAGACAAAACAGAAAAAAAAATTTGTTTGAGACAGGATCTCCCTGTAGCCCCAGCTGGCCTGGGACTTACTATGTAGACCAGGCTGGTCTTGATCTCACAGAGACCCACCTGCTTCTGCCTCCCGAGTGCTGGATTTAAAGGCCGTCAACCACTCACCACACCTGGCCTCAGAAAATTATTCTTGATCTCATCATCTGAACCTGGGCACTTTCCTTTCTTCTTAGTTCTGAACATCTCCCAAGTAAGAATTCTATCAATCATATCCCAGACCTCATTGATTCTTGAAGTCTTACCATTTCAGTGGCTATTTTATTGGTGACCCCCAAGTACTTCTTTTTTAGGAGGACTTAAAGCAAACTCATGCTCCTTTCTATGGTTAAAATCAGTAACAGTGCAGGAACATGGGTATCTGGAGAGGTGACCAAGTACGTATGAGGACCAGTGACTTGTTTCATGATGATTCTTCAGTTTGAAAGAGCTGGGTGAATCGACTACATGTGACACATTGCCTCAAGGGCACATGGGACTCTGGCAGTCTCTACCCTTGGACCCTTGGATTGGAGGATGTAGCCTTGAAGTTCCCTTAATGTTTCAGAAACCCTTAAAATACACCAGTGACTACTGGACACATCATAACAGAAGCTTTGAGAGTTCTGTAGGATCTTGTAGAAAGCACTGGATAATGAAATCAAACGAAGACATTCTTTGAGCTGAGATTTTATAAAACCTGAGACTCAGGGTTGGGGTGGAATCACATGCTGAATGAACACTTGCCTAGATTTCTCAAGATCCTGTGTCATCTCTAGTACTGAAAACCTTATATATGCACATATATACGTGTGTGTGTGTGTGTGTGTGTGTGCATTTGTATATATGGTGCTGAATGTTCCCCTTATTGTAGTTCCGTAGCCATTTCATAGGACCGTGTCTTTCACTAGCTAGCCTGACTGCCAGGTGTTCTACTAGCCTTTCCTCTGTGCTCCATTGCTCTTGTCTTACCCTCTGCTTCCATCCTTTCTGCTGCTCATTTTTTCTAACCACTGACCATAATGCAGCATTTAAATATATTTTATTATTTTTATTTTTTGTGTGTGAATGTATTGTCTGTATGTAAGTAAACTGTGTTGTGCAGTGCTTTCAGAGGTCAGAAGAGTATGTCCAATCTCCTGGAACTGGAGTTACAGATTGTGGTAAGTCAACATGTGGGTGCTGAGAATTGAACTTCAGTCCTCTATAAGAACAGTCAGAGCTCTTAACCACTGAGCCATCTCTCCAGCCCCCTGGATTTTTATTTTATTTCTGTTTATAAAACTATGGTTTGGAATTTCCAGTATATAATCAAAGCTCAGGTTTGCTGCAGAAAATCACAGACTTTCTTGGGTCACAGACCTAACTGAACCCTCCTTTTTCAGGTGATTTTTTGCTCACTAAGCCATGAATACAGTGGACTCAGCTAAGTTAGCACAGAGCCTTTGCTTTGTGGTTGGGGAGTAAATGAAGGAGCCCAATTTATCTACTACGCTTGTACATCCTGCTTTGGTCACGATAAGCTTCACTAGGCAACCCTAAAACGTTTCTGACAAATGCCCCCTTTGCTTGTTGGTCATTGGGTCTGTTTCTATTGTTATTTTCTTCAAAATTGAGTATTTTCTTAGGATATTAGGCTGATGGGAACTGTAGAAAACTAAGCGCTGTGGGATTTCTATTTTGATTCCTCTCATGTCATTGTATGCCTGTGTGTGTGTGCGTTTGCATCAGTGTGTGTGTGAGTGTGTGAATGTGTGAGTGTGTGTGAGAGAGTGAGTGTGTGTGTGTGTGTGTGTCTGTATGTGTCTTTGTCTGTGTGTCTGTGTATCTGTGTATCTGTTTGTGGGTATGTGCACAGGTGCCCTGGGCAGACAGAAGAAGGCATTGAATCTCTTGTACCTGGAGTCATAGATGGTTGTGAGCTACCCACAGTGGATGCTGGAAAGCTAACTCTAATACCCTGCAAGAGCACTCTTAACCACTGAGCATCTCTGTAGCCCCTTATTAGGTATTTATGATCTGAGTTTCATGGGTTAATTGAATATGAATGGGTTCCGAGGCGATCTCTCAGTGTTGGCTGATCCCAGTGATCCCTGACAGAGAGTAGTAGATGAGAGCTGTGGTGCTCTGATGGGCAGCCGCCTTCCTGGCCATGAGGCTTACACTTTGAGTCTGTGATCCATTCCAACATACCCTTCACAGTGCCATTTTAATCTAAGTTTTATTTTCACCTCTCTAATCAGGTCATTTAAAAATGTTTATTCCTTGATGAGAACATCTTAAAAGATTTAGAAAAAGATCATTTTGGGGTTATAGATTGCTGGACAATATAACTTTGGCTTTATGACTGGTGGCCAGGATATCAGTCTTGCAAACTGCTGGGCTTTGACTGAGCTTGATTCCTGTGAATCCTCCTGGAAGTTCAGGTGACCTTGTGCAAAAACATGGAGGCTCACAGCCTAGAGCCCCAGCGATGATGGATGCACTTTTCCAGGTAATTCTATGTTAATATGATTCAATGTAATGCTCAAAGTTGAAGAATAAAAGCTTAATAGTCCCCTTAAAAGCTTTGTGACTTGTGTTTTCAGTGTAAGACAGTCAATTATCTAGACACAAAAAATGAATTTATTCATGGTGATTAGTTTCTTTCTTTTCAATAAATAAGCGACCCTCCTTCTGAGTGACCTGTTTGATGTTACTTGAGCACATGAAAATATCACTATTTCCTTCTCTGAGAAAAGGTCAGTTACTCACAACTTCCCTTTCTCTAAAATGTCTTTCAGACTTCATTTATACAGCAAAAAGTCAAGTGGGGATTTGGCTTACTGGGTTTATTGAATTAATAGCTACACAGCCGAAGAAGATAATTCACAAGTTAAATGTTCATGTTTTTGTCAACTTCGTTTTTGTGCTGTCCTGTTTACTCCTGTCCATATTCGATTATGCAAATAAATGTTGGACTTCTGGGCAGAAACTAGCTCCAGGCCTTTGAGTCCCTTTGGAGATTTCTCAGGCCTATGTTCTCATGCTGGTCAGTTTCTGCTGTCTGCTCATCTACTTGTTGTCACAAGGCTTCTTCACTGTGCTTGCTGCTTTGCTTTGTGTGTGACTATCAAACTCAGAGCAGTGAGGTGTCTTACCAGGTACAGGTACTTGTTGCCAAGCCTGGGGACCTGAGTTCAATCCCAGGACCCTCAATGGTGGAAGGAGAGAACTAATTCTTGAAAATCATCCTGTGACCATCACACCATTTCAATGCCATGCCCCCAACAACACAAAGGATAAATAAATAACGTGAAAAACATTTAAAAGCTCAACATACCAGGTTCCCACAAAGTTCTGTTGGATGCTGGCTGGTATCAAACTTTATTTGTTTAGCATTATGTATTAGGGTGGTGAAGGTGTCTGCAATTTTGAGTGCCAAAAGTGATTAAGATGCTACAGGTGTTCATTCATTAAGATCATTAAAATGTACATCACATTTGAATACTTTTTGTGTAATGGCCTCTTATATACTGTTACATTTATACAAGTGTAGTTTTAAGTTTATAGTCTAGTATTGAATGCTGGCACATGACTGAAATCCAAACTCTCAGATGCCAAGTGAGGGTAATCCAAGCTCAAGACCAGCCTCTGCTATGTGATGAGAACCTTTCTCAAAAACATGAATGAAAACAACATGAGTTAATATGTATATTAATAATGAAATTTAAAGCTATATCTTTCCTTTTCCATGTATTTAA
>NW_008331681.1:122791-123872 GCF_000622305.1 Nannospalax galili
ACTTCCTTAATGTTCAGAGATTCATTTAATTTCTTACAGAGAGCTAACCTTACTGAATCAGCATTGGTACAGTATAATCTTTTAAGCTGTCTCTATTTCCTTAAACTTTCAAATCTACTGTCCTAAAAATGCTTGTAAGTGGGGAATTATCCAGGTTGTTGAAGTTCTGAAATAAAAGTGTAAGTGAGATGACCAAAGAGAGGCATGGGCATCAGTTCCTATGGGTCAGCAGGTCTGCCCTGGGCGCTTGACAGGAGGGTTTGCCCTCATTGAAGGATCAGTGCCAACGTTCTGGGGGGGGCTTGGAACAGAGAATCTGTAGTGCCCTGTCTGTCTTCTTTATGTACTCTAATAATTAACAGAAAGGGACCTGACAGGGCTACGCACGCTTACTTAATGAGTGCAGCTCATGGCTTGGCTCGGTGTTACTCCTGGGATCCATGTATCTCACCCAGCTCAGTTCTCCTTTATTCCACTTCTATCCGTCATTCTAAAAAATGCTATGCTGCGATTTCAAGACTCTGGATTTGTTAATTCTCTAACCAATGGTATTAGTTTCTTTTATTTCATCTTCTTTGTAAATATTTAGTCCTTATTTAATTTTATTTTTAATTGTTTGGTCTTTTTGAGACAGGGTCTTGCTGTAGCTAAAGCTTGTCTGGAACTCACTAGGTAGATCAGGTTGGCCTTTATCTCACAGAGATCTGCCTGCCTCTGCCTCTTCAGTGCTGGGATTAAAAGAATGTTCCACCATGCCTGGCTAGTCTTTATTTTATAATTTCTTAAGATCTAACCTCACTGTTTCCAGCTTCCCTACTCCATAAGCATTTGAGAGTTTACATTTCCTTCTAAGGAATATATTAGTTGCATGCTCAAAAGTGCTGGGATTAAAAGAATGTTCCACCATGCCTGGCTAGTCTTTATTTTATAATTTCTTAAGATCTAACCTCACTGTTTCCAGCTTCCCTACTCCATAAGCATTTGAGAGTTTACATTTCCTTCTAAGGAATATATTAGTTGCATGCTCAAATTTCAGTGTTTTTAAATATTATATTCAATATATTTTTCTCATTAATGAATT
>NW_008331681.1:124981-131134 GCF_000622305.1 Nannospalax galili
AGATGACAGAAAAGAATCCCAACCCTTTAAAAGCTTGTAGGACAGTGAAAAGTATTGGTTCACCATGATGCTGCTGGTGGTCAATGAGTTTTAAATAAAAATAAAAATAAATGAAAGAATACCAAGACATTTTCTGAGCACAGTCTGAGAGGTGGACTTCACGGTCAAGGTTTATGTCTTCTTACAATGTTCTTTGCGTCTCACAGCTGTGAGTTAAGCCTACTGCATGGCTCTGTGTGTTTAGGCCTGATGTTCAGTCTTAATTTTGCCAGTGGCTCAAGGCTGATTTTCCCTGAACATTTTCAGCACTCTGCACCATTAAGGTGCACTCATTTCTAATCATTCTGCATATTTTGGCATAATAATTTTAGTATATTTTAGATAAAATCTGAAAAAAGTGTGGATCCATTCATGGTAAAATAAGCAAAAATTAAAATGACAAAAGATGCACTTAAACACTAATTTATGGATTAAAGTGCACTGAGGGGTGATTGTCTGGCGTGCGCAGGGCTCTTGGGTTAATATTTGGAATGAACATTATGGTATCTGATTAAAAATTTATTTAAATATTTTAAATAAACAAAACAACAAATACTCAAAACATGGGTTCTAAGCTGGGTGCAGGTAACAGACTTTTTCAGCTCTCTTAGTTGGGCAAATATATTTACTTTGGGCTCCTAGGAGAGTAAAAAAGAAGCCAGATTCCTGATTAAAGATAAAGATGTCTGCTCATAAATACTCAGCAAAGGTGTCTTAATCCTCCTGAGTGAATATCAAGGCAGAGCCATGGGGAGGACCTAGTATGCAGTCAGCATCAGGGATAGATGCCACTTCCAATACGCCAGGCTATCCCTCGCGCGTGGCTATCATTTCATTAAATCTTTGGCACATCTGTGGCATAGATGCTATTATCTCTGTGTTCCAGGTGGAAAGCTTGAGGATCGAGTAAAGAAAGGTTCTTATTTCTCCAAAGTTGCCCAGCTAGTACGTGGTGGGATGAAGAACTGGCAAAGGCACTGCTGCTCGGGGTCCCGCTGGTCCTGCTGGTTGGATGTTGCACACGGTTCATATCACACTCACTAAGGGACATAATTTCTTTTCTGCTACTCACAGATCAATAGATGAAGGTTCGGGCTGGGTAGGGTGGCCACAGCCTTAAATTTCAGAACCCAGGAGGCAAAGGAGGGCTAATTTCTGTAAAATGAAGGACAGCCTGGTCTACAGAGTGAGTTAAAGGCCAGTTGGCCTGGAGAGATGGCTCAGCAGTTAAGAGCACTGGCTGCTCTTACAGAGGACACAGGTTCAGTTCTCAGCACCCATGTGGTGGCCAGCAACCATCCATACCTCCAGTTCTAGGTGATCCACACCCTCATCTGATCTCCATAGGCATTGCCCACATGGGTACATTTATATACGTACAGGCAATGCACTCATAACACATAAAATAAAAACAAACAAAAGACTTCACACCTCTTGGTGACAAGTATTGTTTATTATTCCCACTAGTCTCCTTCAGAGAGAAAACAGTTCACTCAGGGGCATATAAAGAGATAAAAATAAAATTGCTGAATTTTGACCAAACATGAAAATATGCAATCAGACTTGATTACAAATGAGATAAATGTAGTCTATATATATATAAAGGTGCTTCCTCTCCTAAGTGATGAATAACAAGTCTATGCTTTTAGTTACTAGTCCATAAGTCTTGGTGTCAAAGGTAGATGTAAAAAATCTGTTCTCTCAAATCCATCCTCTCTTTACAGATCAATGTCAAGTACAACCAGTGACCACACATGTTAACTTGTTTGGAAACCAAAAGCATTTGACCCAGACAAGCTCCACCTGGAGAAAGAGCAGACCATTGCTGGCAACAGTAAAATGATCAAGTTTACCCTCAGAACCAACACTAGTGTATCCATATTGAAGTTCTGGAATGTTTGGCAGACAAAAATACACACAGGAATAACCACCCCCTTGCCTAGTGGTAGATGTAAAGTGTCTGCCCTTTTTAAACATGTGGGGAGTGTTCCTGTCATGTACCATCTTCTCACTCTGTCAACATGATATATTGTTCTAGACCCAATGTATCCTAAGTGGTCCTACTCTTTCAGTGGTTTCTGGGTTCCTAGTACCCGCCTTTAAAATAGCATACTTCTACCTGTCTGACATATATTTATTCTTCTAAACTTTGAAAAGTTAAAGGTTAAAAAAAAAGGCCAACTGCAGTTTAAGTACACATGACACTGGCACTTGTAGAAAATCTCTTGTTGCTTGGCAACCGGAGGGTGCCTATTTGCAGAGCTCAGAGAGCTGCACAATGTGACTTGAGGATGGGTGAAGGGCAGCAGGAGGCCACGAGTCAGCTGAAAGGATCAGAACATGGAAACAGTATTCAAATGATATACATTTCTGTGTGATTGTTCCTGAGAAGTAGTAGGAAGTAACCCTGCTCCTGTTCTCGCTCCCCTTTGCAGATATAAGAAGACCTGGGGGTGTGCAGGGTGGTTTCAGAAGCACTACCGTCTCAGCTTTCCACTGGATTCTATGAAGGATAAACTTGTGCTGTCAGGAGCTGTCCTCGGTACTGAAATGGCGTGTGGCTAGCTGGAAAAGCCTTCACTGCCTCCTTGGTCAATGGCATGTCAGAGAAAGAGATTTGATTTGGGAAAGCCTCTCCATACTTAATAAAGATCACCATGGAAATGAACCACATGCTGATTTAATCAGCATATAACTTTGCTAATTACTACTTCTTTCTTCATGTCCATCTGTTTTTAAGAATTTAGTGAACCTGCTCCAGATGTTCATGTAAATATAATAAGCCTGTTCCGATGTAAATATATCATTTTTCACTGTATGTGTGTTCCTGAAATTCATGCATACTGTTGTCTCTGTCTTATCTTCAGTGACTTAAATTAAAAAGGAAAATGGAACCTTTTTTTAAAAAGCCCTATGAGCACAGCATCCTCCTCTCCCTCCCCTCCCCTCCGTCTCTTTTCTCTCTCCTCTTGCTCCTCCCTCTCTGTGTCTTTAATTCTTCTATATTTTGCTGGGTCTTCTTCTAAGCACAATACATAGCAAAAGATTCTCTCAGTGACGCAGTCTTGGTGGCATACTAGCGAACCAGATCTATTCCATTCCCGGTTTGATGGCATTTAAATCATCCCTCAGACAGGCAGATTAAGTACAATCAACTCATGCCGAGAGGTGAAGCTGTGTCATGATTCCTGCTCAGTATGAACAGATATATGCACTCCTTCTTCTGTGGTGAACTGACAGTGTGTGGCTGAGCCATACTGATGGTGAAGGCTCTCTAGCTTTGTGTCTCTGACCACCACCCAGCCTCGGGACTCTATAAATCTCACTTGATAAACAAGAGGGCCTTCACATGGTATTTTCACACTGTTTTGCATAAGACATTAGTGGAATTGATCAAAATAAAAGATGATGGAATTGGTCAGTTGAAAGATTGCAAGAATCCAATTATGGAAAATTAAAGCCTTTTAAGAAGAAAGCGCATTTTAAAACACACCCTGTACAATAGACTTTAAAATGTGTCTCAACTAACAGTTTTATAGCAACTAAAATGTTTGAACCCAGCTGGTTGTGGATCTAGCAATCAAGTGGAATCTAAATTACAGTGTAATGTTGAAGAATTCAATTTAAATTGCATCAGATCAAAGGCAGTCTGCACAATGACTACTAATCCCCCCAACAATCTCTCATTTTACCTGGCTTTCAGAAGTCAGTGAGTTAAATATTTTAATAAAGTTTAGGTGTAGAATATTTTCTAGATAGTAAAAAATATAGATATGTGGACTTTTAATAAAAAGGAAGAATCACTGATATAAAATAACAAAAATCAATTGAAAAGGAAACTAAGGGTTAGTGTGAAAAAAGAGAGGCTGTTCCTTGTGACATCACCAAAAGTAAGAAGAGAAGTCAACTTCAGCTTCATAAGACACTCTGAGCTTCTTAAATTTTATTTATTCATTTTTAAAAATTTTATGTGTATGAGTGTTTGCTGCATGTTTGTAAATGTGCCCACGCATGCACTGCCCCTGAAGGCCAGAAAACGTCTTTGGATCCCCCTTGAACTGGAGTTATGGATGCCAGGTGTTGCTGGGAACTGAACACCTGTCCTCTACAAGAGTAGCCAGTGCTCCTGGCTCAGGAGCACTGAGCCATCTCTCCAGCCTGGCTGAGTTTCTAGTCAGTGTCTCTAAAATGAACTGTGAATCACAGCAATCAGAGTCTTGGCCTGAAAGGTGACTGTGCCATCTAAGCTTAGGAAAGGGGGCTGGACTTTAATAATGTTTGCTTAAGTATTTCTTATTCTTTTATCTGTTCCCTAACTTTCCTTTCATTCTTCAATGGGTACAAAAATACATGAAATTATATGTAGGATAAATGCTCCCAGACAGTTATTCTTAGTAACTGTAATGTGTAAAATTGTTCTTATACTTCTAAATATCTTTCCAGACTATACTTCTGTGTATAGGAAACAAATATAAATATTAGAATATATTTTGTGTGCTCCACTAAAGACATCTATATGCTAAGCTCTAGAGGATAAAACTTGTGAGTTCATTAGTTTCTTAGCTAACCTGACACTGAAGGTAGAACTTTGGCCACAAGCTTTAAAAATGGAATACGTTATCCAATCTGGAGACCCTGATGTAATGTGTAGAAACTAAAATCAAAGATGGCCAGACAAAGTCGCCCAGGAAGGAACAGCAGAGACCAAAGACTTGTGTGGGGTTTGAAACTTCATCTTTGAATGGAGGAAAGGAGGTACTCTTTCCAAACTTCTGTTACAAATAATGACAGGACAGACTTCAGAAAATGTATTTACTTCTGTTCATAATTTGGTTTACAATAAATGTATACTTTCATTTATAAAATTCTTAACAAAATGCCTACTAGTTTTGAAAACCAGAGGGAACCATATAGGCCCAACAACCTACTGACTAATTATACGTACAACCAGATCAAGGAGTATATACATCTAGGCAAGGTTTATCTGAGAACGTTTGGTCTTTGTGCAAGCTTTATCTACATGGCACATGGTAATTAAAAGTACCAGAGTAGCGGAAATAACCTTCTTGGATGTTTAACAGCCATACTTTGAGGCCTATACTAATTTTGTCAGAGGGACATAAAGGACAGTTTTTGCTCCTTGCCCTCCTAGGTCAACTAAGTTCCAGGGGACTATGAGCATCTCTCAAAATGTCCTGTAATGGTGGTGGGTAACGTCCTCTTGATCAAGGAGGCCAAGGAGACCCCACCAGATGGACTTGAACCAATGTCCAGTCTACAAAGAGGAGGGTCAACACAGAGGAATCATTTCCTCCATGCTTCCAAGCTAAGCCAACCATGGTCGAGCAGGACCTTTGACTTATCTTCACATAGGCAGATCTGGTGAAAGGAGCCAGGGCCTCCTCCCAAGCCCATGTGACACCTGAGGAACAGATTCTTAAATGGCCTTAAGAGTAAAAATAAATCGTTTTTTTCTGGACCAACTGTATGGCCTTAAACACCCAAAAGGAAAGTATAGCCAAAGATTAAATTGGCTAACATATTTTCATAGGAGTCCGTATGTTCAGGTAAAGGCTACATAACAAGCAACAATGCCAGATAGGAGATATCTTCTTTTGAGTTATTGGCCAGGGTGGCCCAAGGGATTCCCAGATAGTAACCCAGCATAGAACTGGGAAAATGAACAGCAGACCCCAATCTTAACTAAAGGAATATTGACAACTGATTACCGCTAGATGAGGAACAGCTGACCCTCCTAAAACAAAGACCTCTAGATAGGCTGACTAGATTCACCAGAAGGTCAAGTAGTGCAGAAGGGCTGGGGTTGCCAACAACACAGCAGAAAGTAGCAGGGATATCAGAATATAAGGGTTCTAGTGGGGGGAGGGAGGCTATGGCAGGTTGCTACATAGGAAGTGGATATATAAATAAATAAAAAAGAAAAAAATAATTCTTCAAAGCTTAAAAATTTGCTCCTTAATAATTAGTAGATGTGAAAATCACTACCATTGAAATCTACCTGATGACTTTATGTCCATGCTCAGATGCCAAGGAGCTCAGAAAGTAACTGACTGTGACTAGTAATAATCAGATATATAGAGATTAGAAACACAT
>NW_008331681.1:131555-151120 GCF_000622305.1 Nannospalax galili
TTTACCCTAAAGGGCATTTATATTGTGTGCCTATTATTTCCCAGGTCTTTTTGGAAAGACCCTGTAACTGAAAGGTACATGATCCTGTAAACACTCATCTACATAGACTTAGATTGTCAAAACCAAGGTGTAAATACAGCCTTCTAGAGGTTTGTGTGAGCTGAAAGTTCCACTCAAGCTTTGAGGACAAAGCCACCAGGGTACAGTAAGGGATGAAGCACTGGGGTTCTGGAATGGATTGGGGGATAGGAGTTAAACCACAGCTGTTAAGTTTACAAGAATTTTCATGATAATCTATATTGTGAGTAGAATCTCAGTTCATCACTGAGATAATTCACTCCATAACATTTAGTCTCTGGACAAGATTTATTTCCCTTTCAATTTGATTAGGTTTTAGAAATAAGCTCTAGGCTACCTGATGGGTTATCTAACCGAAAGTGGTAGTCCATAAACACACAGGCATGTAAGCACCACTAATCAGACAAAGTTCTTTCTGTCACTCTGTCCCCACATCTATCTGTCATCTATCTATGTATCATATACCTCTATCATCTATCTATCTATCTATCTATCTATCTATCTATCTATCTATCTTCTATCTATCCATCTATCTATCATCTATCCATCTATCATCTATCTATCTATAATCTATCATCTATCTATCATCTGTCTATGCATGCATGTAACAACAATAATTAAGGAAGATGTCACTAAGATGAGAAGGAGATGGGTGGTCATGGGAGGAGTTAGAGGTAGGAAAAGGATGGGGTGAGATGATGTACAAACAATGTTCATGTATGAAATTGTAAAAAACATACAAAGTAAAAGAAATCCTTTTATATTTATTACTGAAAACCACCCTCTAAATATTTGATGATTTGGCTATCAATATAATGAGAAAGCAAACACTAAGAAAACTAGGAAGAACAGAATACCAAATGTTAAAATACATAATTTCACAAATATGCTTTTACTTAAAATCCATGCCATGCCATCTGGGTAGCAGAGTTCACCCAGCAGAGAGATGGGCAGCCTGAATTTTTCTCTCATCAAGAAAATTTTCTTTGGGAACACCATGAGGAAAACAGTGCTATCTTAAGGACTCGAGCACTTTGACGCATCATTGTTGCAAAGGACAGAACATAAAATCTGAAAGGCAGCCTGGCAAGATGCTTCAGTGGGTTAAAGGGCTTACAACCAAGCCAGATGACCTGACTTTGATTCCTGGGACCCACATGGTAAAGGAGAGAATCAACCACCACAAGTTGTCCTCTGATTCCAAGAGCACTGTGGTATATCGGTGCCCTCCGATATACCCCCAAAGGTGTAACAGCTACATACTGAAAGGCTTTGCTTTAGCCTTCATTACAATGCCTTAGTTAGCAGAAAACATCTGTTTCTTCATCTGGTTTTCACAGTTAAATAATATTTTATTAGTATTTTTATTTTATGTGTATGTGTGTATTGCCTGCATGTAGTTAAGTGCACCCGTGTCGTGCAATGCCTGCTGGGGACAGAAGAGGCTGTCGGATCCCCTGGAACTGGAGTTATGGACAGTTGTTAGCTGCCATGTGGGGCCTGGGATTCAAACCCAGGTCTTCTGCAAGAACACAGTGTTCTTAACCACTGAGACATCTCTCCAGGCCCCTTGTTTTCACATTTAAGATTTACTGAATGATTTCCTTTTGTTGCTCTTACTGAAATTCTTACAGTGTATATTGTTTTCCCAAAACCTGGATGAAGGAGCAGCTTTGGAGAAGGGAGTGGAGATGTTGAACTTGTGGGAGCATCAGTAACTTATGCTCAAAGAAGTCTAAGAAAGACTGGAATAGGGATCAGAGAATGGTCTGCACATTAGCTTTTCCAAGAGTGGACTACAACACTAGGTGTGTGGGCTGTGGGCTGTGAAAAATTTGGCAAAAATCAAGGATTTTTATTGTGAGACATACAAAAATTAATTCAGAACCAAACTGTAATGTATCTAAGGTTTTTCCAGATGCTCCCTCTGGTACTGCATCACAGGACCTCACAGCAGGCTTGGCTTTTACACGGCTTGTGTGATTTTAGCTGTGGAGAGCATCATGCCATTCAATGCCAGTGAACACTTGGTTCTAAGTGTGCTGGACATTACAAAGTGCAGTTTTTCCTTTCTGTTCTCACTGAAATACAGTGCTTTAATCATGTAAAAAACATTTAATACTTTCTTTCTGCCATTCCTCAACAATTAAGAATATCTTCAGACTGCATTGTATTAGAGTCTGATCTTTTTAAATCACTGTTTGAGTTGATGACTTTTACTCTCATTAAAAAAATCAATTAATTTTGGCTTTATTCAACAGAATTTCCAACATCTTCCGAAAAGGCCCTGAGAATACTTCTGCTATTTTGTACAATCTGTGTACACAAAGCAGTGCTCTCAGTATTGATGATTACAAAATAGAAGTATTGATCAATTATGTGAAACACTGAAGATGCTCTGTGTTCTCTAGTGCTAAAAATGAAGCTGGGATCTAATTCTTCCTGTGAAAGTAAAATAGAACTTCCATCTCATTGGTACGTGTGTTTGCTTTCATCTGAAATCAATGGTAAAATTATAAATAATATTATACCAAATAAACATTGTAAAGTACACTTATTTATGATTTTTTTCAAAAAGTTATTTAATTTTTTATTGATTTATTTCTATTTTATGTTCATGTGTGCTTTGCCTGCATGCATGTAAATGCACCATGTATGGGCAATGCCAACAGAGCCCTAAAGAGGGTATCAGATCTCCTAGAGCTGGAGTTAGGCTTGATTGTTAGCTGTCATGTGGGTGCTGGGAACTAAACCAGGGTCCTCTGCAATAGTAGCCAGTGCTCTTAACCGATGAGCCATCCATCTCTCCAGTTTCCCTTCCTTAGGATTTATTATTGATGAATGTTTGAAATATGGACCTGTACTCTCAACACCATAAAATATTCTTCGGTTAAAAGCTTCATAATTGGAAAAAGTTTAAGAAGCCCTGGTCATGAATCTAAATATGAACACAATGGCATGGACCCTGGATGGCAGGTGAAAGAGGATAATGGAAGACACAAAGTGGAGAGGACATTTCAGCTGTACCCGTCATGGAATAGCATTTCTAAGGGCGGAACTGGGCAGCGGTGAGGAGGAGGACTTGGAAACAATTCGAGGTTCAAGGAAAGCCCAATGTGCAGTCCACAAGTGAATCCTGGGCTGCCCCAGGGTGCAGAGGGGAGACAGTGCAGAGTGGTGTGCTCATCACAGACTACTGTGGGAGGGAGGCACACAGAGTCAGAAGAGGAGAGAGAACATAAAAAAATTTTACATATTCATTTCATATTTCATAATAATTGACACTTGTAGGTGGGTAATGTTTCGCTAAGCCATTGAAGAGAAATAATATTTTTTAAATTTTATTTATTTTTTATTTTATGTGTATGTGTGTATTGCCTGCACATAGGTAAGTGCACCCATGTTGTGCAATGCCCGCAGAGGTCAGAAGAGGCTGTCGGATCCCCTGGGACTGGAGTTACAAACACTTGTTAGCTGCCATGTGGGTGCTCGGATTCAAACCTGGGTCTTCTGTGAGAAAAACTAGCGTTCTTAACCACGGAGCCATCTCTCCAGCCCCCATAAATAACATATTAAGCTTTATTCCAAAGGAATTTATATACCTACTGATATCTACTGTGGTATCTATTTGTAGGAATTTTCTTCGGCAATGAGTGGATTAACGAGAGTCTTTCTTAATTGTGAAGTACACAATACTTACTGCAGCCACTTTTAATTGCAGGAAATAGCCAGAAATGAGAAGTTCAAGTTCATATAATAAAAGGAATCTATCACTGTCTACACCGCAGTTTGAATTCTGTGCACTCACTAATCTCTTCACCTTTCAGGGCAGTTAGAATGTAACATTTGGGTGAATTTTTTTCATTGAAAATATGCAAACTATTTGGCTGTAAATAAATCTCCCTAAGTGGACCTGCTGAGAACACATTATTCTCATAACGGAATTGGATGCCTGAATATGGAGTTTTCGTATTTGCACTGCTATAAACACATGAGCAGTTCTGTGTACCCAATAATGTTCTTTCTTTCTGGTTCAAAATGAAGTGTATAACTCTGATTCTCTGGCTCTGTAGCTCTCAGAATCCAGATGTACAAAGGGTGCAGTGTGTGGTGCTTCAAGCTTCTCCATGTCTAGAGTCTGCTCCAGTGGGCGGAGACAGTGGAACCCTGGAAAAAAGAGCTACTGAGGGACACCTGGGGAGTTAGGCCTCTAGTTACATGCTATGGTGTATTCCCAACTATTATTACCCCAAACGTGTGTGTGTGTATGTGTGTGTGTGTATGTGTTCATGCATACATGTTTTCTATCTGTGTCTCAGCACATCCTCGGCTGAAATTGTAGTCTATTTAAGCTAGTACTCTAAATTCCTTATGTGGCCATCATAATGGATTTTTCTCCATCCTGAGTCAAAATGCTGAAGCCTGTACCATCGTTCCTTCAGTGCTGTGTAATTTCCCCTGATGTGGAAATGTGGCTTTATTAGTCCCACACAGAGAAATTTTCTTCTGGGGCCCTCCTGCTCCTTGGCGTTTATGACTGTACAGTGATCCCTTTTGACTCAGACTGATAATGAAAGCACTCTGGTGCTTTAAACCCAGCCATTCTTGAACTAAAGCAAATGGAAATAGATGCGAAGAACCAAGAAAAAGATACAAACACTGAAATCAAAGTATTTGTACAGCTTCAGTCTCCTTTGATTAAAGTTCCCCGGAAACCCACTTATACGAGAGAAACTAAATTACTATAATTAGCGCTGAGATCTGAGAAGCGATTTTTACCTGACGAAATGACGAACAAAGTCTTTAAGTGACTGTAATTTTTTCCTACTTTGGGAAAAACATATTCACCACCTCCTTCTCTTCTCTGTGACCAGCTTGTTATACAGGGTAGAGAGAGAGACGCAATTAAACTCACGGTTTGAATCTCTGAAGCTTATGACTCAGGGTAGGCCTGGAGCTCCCCGAGATACTTGGCCGCAGCCACGTCCCCAGAGTTCCTCTGCCCCAGCAGTGGTTCCTTGGTTGGATAACCTCAGGCAGGGGCCTTGCAAATATTATGTTTCACGAGCTTTTTGAATCTCCTGAGACCTGGAATGTTTCAGTCCAGAGAAAGCAGTGCACAGCGCACAGTCACCCTCATCTTTCTGTTTATGATGCAGGCACAGTCACACCCACACGGCCTGGAGAGACTCAGCTATGAAGACCCAGGTCACCAGGGTCTCTGGTCCACTGTAGAAGCCTGTAACCAGATGAGAGCACTCCATTTGGTACTTTCCCAAACGTTCTTCCTTTGTAGTTTTTCTGTTTATTTGAAACAGTGTTCTTTATGCGTCTGTTTTTGACTGTTTAAAGACTTTGCTGCTTGTACAGAAACTTAAAGACGTGTTCTTGCCTTTATCTCAATGCTCTGAATAATTTATTTCCACAGGATAAACTACCCCAGTTTCATTTGTGTGTGGTATCTGTATTAGACACGAGGATCAGAATTCTTTCAGGCCAAAGCCATTCAAGGCCCTTGAGGTAGAGTCAGTGAGCACCAGACAGGGCATGTGCTCTGACCATGGTATTTTCATCGGTTTTTTTATTTGAGTAATACAGACAAGATATTATTTGTTTATTTTTTCAATAATTTATTGAGAATTTCATACACGCATATAAGGTGTTTTGATCAAATCCATGCCCACTCCCTCCCCTCTAACTCCTCCCATATCTCCCCATCACTTTTAAAAATATTTTATTTTTAACTCTTTCTTCTTTGATTTATTTATTTGTTTATGGGGCTTTTTGCTACTCTAACATTCCCCCCTCTGAAGAGGTAACCCTAAAATCTTTTAAGGATTAGACATAAGCTCCCAAATATTTTCAACATTTTTGAATGTTTGGAACAGAGTAGGTTGCTAAGAGGCCCAAGGTTACTGTGAGTTTTAGCCAAGAAACTGGCTACTTTTCTTTGGGGTCTTCTTACCCTAACTGCTTAGCCAACTCCTACATCCATTTCATTATTAAAAGACACAGTTTCATACAGAAAAACTCATTTTTAATGCAATTAACACTAAGATGTTTGCACATGCATCTCTAATCTCTATATAGCTGATTATTACCAGTAACAGGCACTTCAGTCACTTACTTTCTAAGATCCTTGGCACCTGAGCATGAATGTAAAGTCATCAGGTAGATTTCAATGGTAATGTTTTGCACATCTACTAATTATTATGGAGCAAATTTTTATGCTTTGAAGAATTATTTTTTAATTTTTTTAATTTAATAACCACATGATTAGAAGAAGCATTTCATTACAGCTTTAACATATTCAGTAACACACTCCAGAGCAAGGATACATCTCTTTCAAAAGTGACTGTAAATTTTTAGGTTCACAGTTGAATGAATACAGTTATACAATATTGAACTCAGTAAAAACCCTGTAAGACATGAAATTGAATGAGTTTTTACCCTTTAAAGATCTCGATTTCATTTTAAAATATGCCATTTCCTACATTTTTAATCCTACTAACGTAGATGTTTGCACATGTGTCTTTAATCTTTATGTAGCTGATGATTACTAGTCACAATCTGTTACACTCGGATCCCTAGTACCTGAGAATAGGTACAAAGTCATTGGGTAGATTTCACCGATAATGTTTATCACTTCTGCTATTTAACATGAAGTAAATTTTTATGCTTCCTCCTCAAATATGTCTTTTTAAAATTTTGTTGATTTTTCTGCATGTATATCACACAGAACATCCCACATCTATATGGCCACTTCCCAAATGGCACCCTCCCATAGCCTTCCTGCGTCCCACATACTAGAGCCCACATACTCTGTCATCCCTGTTACTGTCCTCTGTGTTGTTGACACACCCAGCCATTCTCCAGTGCTTGTCCATCTGCTGAATCTAGTCAGCCTATCAGAGATCCTTGCTTCAGGAAGATCAGCTTTTCCTCATCTAGCAAGCAATGAGTTATCAATATTCCTTTAGATAAGATTGGGGTTAGCTGCGCATTTTCCCAGTTCTATGCTGGGTTAATGTCGGGAGTTCCTTACAGTGAAAACGAATGAAGAGAAGAATTTTGTGTTAAAACCCATCTCCTACTAATTCTATGCAACAGAGTATTGCCATCAGTGTCACTCTCTTTCCTTTAGAGAAATATGTATCGGTCGTGTATATGAGTGCTTGCTTCCTGAAAAAGAACAGTAGTTCTAACAATGTGTTTATAAAAGTGAAAAAGAATGAACAGAAGCATTTTGTGTTAAAACCCATTTCCTACGAATTATATGCAAGAGTATTGCCATGAGTATCAGTCTCTTTGCATTAGAAAAATATGTGTCGGTTTTGTGTCTAAGTGGTAGCTTTAGGTAGAAAGAACAGTAGTTTTAAGAAAGTGTTTATAATAGTGAAAATGAATGAACAGAAGCATTTTGTGTTAAAACCCGGTTCCTATGAATTGTATTCCAAAGAGTATTGCCATGAATGTCAATCTCTTTGCTTTAGAAAAATATGTGTCGGTTGTGTATCTAAGTGCTTGCTTTCTCTACAAAGAACACTGGTTCTAACAATGTGTTTACAATAGTGAAAACGAATGAACAGAACCATTTTGTGTTAAAACCCGTTTCCTACGAATTGTATGAAAAAGAGTATTGCCATGAGTGTCAGTCTCTTTACTTTAGAAAAATATGTCTCAGTTCTGTATCTAAGTGCTTGCTTTCTGTAGAAAGAACAGTAGTTCTAACAATGTGTTTATTATACTGAAAACGAATGGCCAGAAGCATTTTGTGTTAAAACCCGTTTCCTACGAATTGTATTCAAAAGGATATTGCCATGAGTGTCAGTCTCTTTGCTGTACAAAAATATGCTTCGGTTGTTTATCTAAGTGCTGTCTTTCTGGAGAAAGAACAGTAGTTCTAAAAATGTGTTTATTATAGTGAAAACAAATGAACAGAAGCATTTTGTGTTAAAACACGTTCCCAACGAATTGTATTCAAAAGAGTATTGCCATGAGTGTCAGTCTCTTTGCTTTAGAAAAACATGTGTTGGTTGTGTATCTAAGTGCTTGTTTTCTGTAGAAGGAACAGTAGTACTAAATATGTGTTTATAATAGTGAAAACGAATGAACAGAAGCATTTTGTGTTAAAACCCGTTTCCTACGAACTGTATGAAAAAGAGTATTGCTATGAGTGTCAGTCTCTTTGCTGTAGAAAAATATTCCTCCGTTGTGTATCTAAAGGCTTCCTTTCTGGAGAAAGAACAGTAGTTCTAACAATGTGTTAATTATACTGAAAACGAATGAACAGAAGCATTTTGTCTTACAAACCCGTTTCAAATGAATTGTATTCAAAAGAGTTTTGCCATGAGTGTCAGTCTCTTTGCTTTAGAACAATATGTCTCGGTTGAGTATCTAAGTGCTTGCTTTCTGTAGAAAGAACACTAGTTCTAACAATGTGTTTATAATAGTGAAAACGATTGAACAGATGCATTTCGTGTTAAAACCCGTTTCCTACGAATTATATTCAAAAGAGTAGTGCCAGGAGTGTCATTCTTTTCCCTTTAGAAAAATATATGTCCTTTGTGTATCTAAGTGCTTGCTTTCTGTAGAAAGAGCACTAGTTTTAACAATGTGTTTGTAATAGTGAAAAAGAATGAACAGAAGCATTTTGTGTTAAAACACGTTTCCTCCGAATTGTATTCAAAATGATATTGCCATGAGTGTCAGTCTCTTTGCTTTAGAAAAATATGTATCACTTGTGTATCTACGTGCTTGCAGTCTGTAGAAAGAATCGTAGTTCTAACAATGTGTTTATAATAGTGAAAACGTATGAACAGAAGCATTTTGTGTTAAAACCCGTTTCCTACGCATTGTATGAAAAAGAGAATTGCCATGAGCGTCAATCTCTTTCCTTTAGAAAAGTATGTGTTGTTTGAGTATCTAAGCGCTTGGTTTCTGTAGAGAGAACAATAGTTCTAACAATGAGTTTATAATAGCGAAAAAGAATGAATAGAAGCATTTTGTGTTAAAACACGATTCCTTCGAATTGTATTCAAAACAGTATTGCCACGAGTGCCAGTCTCTTTCCTTTAGAAAAATATGTGTCCGTTGTGTATCTAAGTGCTTGCTTTCTGTAGAAAGAACAGTACTTCTAAAAATGTGTTTATTATAGTGAAAACGGATGAAGAGAAGCATTTTATTTTGAAACCATTTTCCTAGGAATTGAATTCAAAAGAGTAGTGCCAGGAGTTTCAGCCTCTTTGCTTTAGAAAAATATGTGTCCGTTGTGTATCTAAGTGCTTGCTGTGGTAGAAAGAATCGTAGTTCTAACATTGTGTTTATAATAGTGAAAACGAATGAACAGAAGCATTTTGTGTTAAAACCCGTTTCCTACGAATTGTATTCAAAAGAGTATTGCCATGACTGTCAGTCTCTTTGCTTTAGAAAATTATGTCTCGGTTGAGTATCTAAGTGCTTGATTTCTGTAGATAGAACAGTAGTTCTAACAATGTGTTTATTATAGTGAAAAAGAATGAAGAGAAGAATTTTGTGTTAAAACCCGTTTCCTACGAAGTGTATGTAAAAGAGTATTGCCATGAGCATCAGTCTCTTTGCTTTAGAAAAATATGTCTCGGTTGTGTATCTAAGTGCTTGCTTTCTGTTGGAAGAACACTAGTTTTAACAATGTGTTTATAGTAGTGAAAACGAATGAACAGAAGCAAGTTGTGTTAAAACATGTTTCCTATGAATTGTATTCAAAATAGTATTGCCATGAGTCTCAGACTCTTTGCGTTCGAAAAATATCTGTCCGTTGTGTATCTAAGTGCTTGCTTTCTGTAGAAAGAACAGTAGTTCTAAAAATGTGTTTATTATACTGAAACGAATGAAGAAAAGCAGTTTGTGTTGAAACACTTTTCCTACGATTTGTATACAAAAGAGTAGTGCCAGGAGTGTCAGTCTCTTTGCTTTAGAAAAATATGTGTCGGTTGTGTATCTAAGTGCTTGCTGCCTGTAGAAAGAATCATAGTTCTACCCATGTGTTTATAATAGTGAAAACGAATGAACAGAAACATTTTATGTGAAAACCTGTTTCCTACGAATTGTATGAAAAATAGTATTGACACGAGGGTCAGTCTCATTGCTTTAGAAAAATATGTGTCCAATGTGTATCTAAGTGCTTGCTGTCTGTAGAAAGAATCATAGTTCTAACAATTTGTTTATAATAGTGAAAAGGAATGAACAGAAGCACTTTGGGTTAAAACCCGTTTCCTACGATTTGTATGAAAAAGACTATTGCCATGAATGTCGGTCTCTTTTCTTTGGAAAAATATGTCTCGTTTGTGTATCTAAGTGCTTGCTTTCTGTAGAAAGAACAGTAGGTTTAACAATGTGTTTATACTAGTGAATATGAATGAACAGAAGCATTTTGTGTTAAAACCCGTTTCCTACGAATTGTATTAAAAATAGTATTGCCATGAGTGTCTGTCTCTTTGCTTTAGAAAAATATGTCTCGTTTGTGTATCTATGTACTTGCTTTCTAGAGAAAGAACAGTAGGTTTCAATGTGATTTTCCTAAGAGCTTCCTTTCTGTAGAAGGAACAGTAGTTCTAACAATGTGTTTATAATAGTGAAAACGACTGAACAGAAGCATTTTGTGTGAAAACGCGTGTCCTACGATTTGTATTCAAAATAGTATTTCAATGAGTGTCAGTCTCTTTACTTTAGAAAAGTATGTCTTGTTTGAGTATGTAAGTGCTTGCTTTCTGTAGAAAGAACAATAGTTCTAACAATGTGTTTATAATAGCGAAAACGAATGAACAGAAGCATGTTGTGTTAAAACATGATTCCTACTAATTGTATTCAAAACAGTATTGCCATGAGTGTCAGTATCTTTCCTTTACAAAATATGTGTCCGTTGTGCATCTAAGTGCGTGCTTTCTGTAGAACACTAGTTCTAACAATGTGTTTATTATAGTAAAAACGAATGAAGAGAAGCATTTTTTGTTGAAACCCTTTTCCTACGAATTGTATGAAAAAGAGTATTGTCATGAGTGTCAGTCTCTTTGCTTTAGAACAATATGTCTCGGTTGAGTATCTAAGTGCTTGCTTATAATAGTGAAAACGATTGAACAGAAGCATTTTGTGTTAAAACCGGATACCTACGAATTGTATGAAAAAGAGTATTGTCATGAGTGTCAGTCTCTTTGCTTTAGAACAATATGTCTCGGTTGAGTATCTAAGTGCTTGCTTATAATAGTGAAAACGATTGAACAGAAGCATTTTGTGTTAAAACCGGATACCTACGAATTGTATGAAAAAGAGTATTGTCATGAGTGTCAGTCTCTTTGCTTTAGAACAATATGTCTCGGTTGAGTATCTAAGTGCTTGCTTATAATAGTGAAAACGATTGAACAGAAGCATTTTGTGTTAAAACCGGATACCTACGAATTGTATGAAAAAGAGTATTGTCATGAGTGTCAGTCTCTTTGCTTTAGAACAATATGTCTCGGTTGAGTATCTAAGTGCTTGCTTATAATAGTGAAAACGATTGAACAGAAGCATTTTGTGTTAAAACCGGATACCTACGAATTGTATGAAAAAGAGTATTGTCATGAGTGTCAGTCTCTTTGCTTTAGAACAATATGTCTCGGTTGAGTATCTAAGTGCTTGCTTATAATAGTGAAAACGATTGAACAGAAGCATTTTGTGTTAAAACCGGATACCTACGAATTGTATGAAAAAGAGTATTGTCATGAGTGTCAGTCTCTTTGCTTTAGAACAATATGTCTCGGTTGAGTATCTAAGTGCTTGCTTATAATAGTGAAAACGATTGAACAGAAGCATTTTGTGTTAAAACCGGATACCT
This sequence comes from Nannospalax galili, assembly GCF_000622305.1. Taxonomy (NCBI): domain Eukaryota; kingdom Metazoa; phylum Chordata; class Mammalia; order Rodentia; family Spalacidae; genus Nannospalax; species Nannospalax galili. The sequence goes on from NW_008331681.1 coordinate 143,485, forward strand.
ACGAATTGTATGAAAAAGAGTATTGTCATGAGTGTCAGTCTCTTTGCTTTAGAACAATATGTCTCGGTTGAGTATCTAAGTGCTTGCTTATAATAGTGAAAACGATTGAACAGAAGCATTTTGTGTTAAAACCGGATACCTACGAATTGTATGAAAAAGAGTATTGTCATGAGTGTCAGTCTCTTTGCTTTAGAACAATATGTCTCGGTTGAGTATCTAAGTGCTTGCTTATAATAGTGAAAACGATTGAACAGAAGCATTTTGTGTTAAAACCGGATACCTACGAATTGTATGAAAAAGAGTATTGTCATGAGTGTCAGTCTCTTTGCTTTAGAACAATATGTCTCGGTTGAGTATCTAAGTGCTTGCTTATAATAGTGAAAACGATTGAACAGAAGCATTTTGTGTTAAAACCGGATACCTACGAATTGTATGAAAAAGAGTATTGTCATGAGTGTCAGTCTCTTTGCTTTAGAAAAATATGTCTCGGTTGAGTATCTAAGTGCTTGCTTTCTGTAGGAAGAACACTAGATTTAACAATGTGTTTATAATAGTGAAAACGAATGAAGAGAAGCAAGTTGTGTTAAAAGGCGTATCCTACGAATTGTATTCAAAAGAGTACTGGTATGAGTGTCAGTCTCTTTGCTTTAGAAAAATATGTAACGTTTGAGTATCTCAGTGCTTGCTTTCTGTAGAAAGAACAGTAGTTTTAACAATGTGTTTATAATAGCGAAAACGAATGAACAGAAGCATTTTTTGTTAAAATACGTTTCCTACAAATTTCATTCAGAACAGGATTGCCATGAGTGTCACTCTCTTTGCTTTAGAAAAATATGTGTCTTTTGGGGATCTAAGTGCTTGCTTTGTTTAGAAAGAACAGAAGTTCTAACAATGTGTTTATAATAGCGAAAACGAATGAACAGAAGCATTTTGTGTTAAAACCCGCATCCTACGAATTGTATTCAAAAGAGTATTGCCATGAGTGTCAGTCTCTTTGCTTTAGAAAAATATGTGTGGGTTGTGTATCTAAGTGCTTGCTTTCTGTAGGAAGAACACTAGTTTTGACAATGTGTTTATAATAGCGAAAACGAACGAAGTATTTTCAGTTAAAAACCGTTTCCTATGAATTGTATGAAGAAGAGTAATTCCATGAGTTTCAGTCTCTTTGCTTTAGAAAAATCTGTGTGGGTTGTGTTTCTAAGTGCTTGCTTTCTGTAGGAAGAACACTAGTTTTGACAATGTGTTTATAATAGCGAAAACGAACGAAGTATTTTCAGTTAAAAACCGTTTCCTATGAATTGTATGAAGAAGAGTAATTCCATGAGTTTCAGTCTCTTTGCTTTAGAAAAATCTGTGTGGGTTGTGTTTCTAAGTGCTTGCTTTCTGTAGGAAGAACACTAGTTTTGACAATGTGTTTATAATAGCGAAAACGAACGAAGTATTTTCAGTTAAAAACCGTTTCCTATGAATTGTATGAAGAAGAGTAATTCCATGAGTTTCAGTCTCTTTGCTTTAGAAAAATCTGTGTGGGTTGTGTTTCTAAGTGCTTGCTTTCTGTAGGAAGAACACTAGTTTTGACAATGTGTTTATAATAGCGAAAACGAACGAAGTATTTTCAGTTAAAAACCGTTTCCTATGAATTGTATGAAGAAGAGTAATTCCATGAGTTTCAGTCTCTTTGCTTTAGAAAAATCTGTGTGGGTTGTGTTTCTAAGTGCTTGCTTTCTGTAGGAAGAACACTAGTTTTGACAATGTGTTTATAATAGCGAAAACGAACGAAGTATTTTCAGTTAAAAACCGTTTCCTATGAATTGTATGAAGAAGAGTAATTCCATGAGTTTCAGTCTCTTTGCTTTAGAAAAATCTGTGTGGGTTGTGTTTCTAAGTGCTTGCTTTCTGTAGGAAGAACACTAGTTTTGACAATGTGTTTATAATAGCGAAAACGAACGAAGTATTTTCAGTTAAAAACCGTTTCCTATGAATTGTATGAAGAAGAGTAATTCCATGAGTTTCAGTCTCTTTGCTTTAGAAAAATCTGTGTGGGTTGTGTTTCTAAGTGCTTGCTTTCTGTAGGAAGAACACTAGTTTTGACAATGTGTTTATAATAGCGAAAACGAACGAAGTATTTTCAGTTAAAAACCGTTTCCTATGAATTGTATGAAGAAGAGTAATTCCATGAGTTTCAGTCTCTTTGCTTTAGAAAAATCTGTGTGGGTTGTGTTTCTAAGTGCTTGCTTTCTGTAGGAAGAACACTAGTTTTGACAATGTGTTTATAATAGCGAAAACGAACGAAGTATTTTCAGTTAAAAACCGTTTCCTATGAATTGTATGAAGAAGAGTAATTCCATGAGTTTCAGTCTCTTTGCTTTAGAAAAATCTGTGTGGGTTGTGTATCTAACTGCTTTCTTTCTGTAGGAAGAACAGTAGTTTTAACAATGTGTTTATAATAGCGAAAACGAACAGAAGTATTTTCAGTTAAAAACCGTTTCCTACGAATTGTATGAAGAAGAGTAATTCCATGAGTTTCAGTCTCTTTGCTTTAGAAAAATCTGTGTGGGTTGTGTTTCTAAGTGCTTGCTTTCTGTAGGAAGAACACTAGTTTTGACAATGTGTTTATAATAGCGAAAACGAACGAAGTATTTTCAGTTAAAAACCGTTTCCTATGAATTGTATGAAGAAGAGTAATTCCATGAGTTTCAGTCTCTTTGCTTTAGAAAAATATGTCTCGTTTGTGTATCTAAGTGCTTGCTTTCTGTAGGAAGAACACTAGTTTTGACAATGTGTTTATAATAGTGAAAACGAAAGAACAGAAGCATTTTGTGTTAAAACCCATTTCCTACGAATTGTATAACAAAGAGTATTGCCATGAGTATCAGTCTCTTTGCTTTAGAACAATATGTCTCGGTCGAGTATCTAAGTGCTTCCTTTCTCTAGATAGAACAGTAGTTCTAAAAATGTGTTTATTATAGTGGAAAGGAATGAAGAGAAGAATTTTGTGTTAAAACCTGTTTCCTACGAATTGTATTCAAAAGAGTATTGCCATGAGTGTCAGTCTCTTTGCTTTAGAACAATGTCTTGGTTGAATATCTAAGTGCTTGCTTTCTGTAGAGAGAACAGTAGTTCCAACAATGTGTTTATAATAGTGAAAACAATTGAATAGATGCATTTAGTGTTAAAACCCGTTTCCTACTAATTGTATTCAAAAGAGTATTGCCATGAGTGTCAGTCTCTTTGCTTTAGAAAAATAAGTCTCGGTTGAGTATCTAAGTGCTTGCTTTCTGTAGAAAGAAGAGTAGTTCTAAAATTGTGTTTATTATAGTGAAAACGAATGAAGAGAAGGATTTTGTGTTGGAACCCTATCCCTACGAATTGTATTCAAAACAGTAGTGCCAGGACTGTCAGGGTCTTTGCTTTAGACAAATATGTGTCGGTTGTGTATCTAAGTGCTTGCTTACTTTACAAAGAACAGTAGTTCTAACAATGTGTTTATTAAAATGAAAACAAATGAACAGAAGCAGTTTGTCTGACAAACCCGTTTCCTACCAACTGTATTCAAAAGAGTATTGCCATGAGTGTCAGTCTCTTTGCTTTAGACAAATATATGTCGGTTGTGTATCTAACTGCTTGTTGTCTGTAGAAAGAATCGTAGTTCTAACAATGTGTTTATAATAGTGAAAAGGAATGAATAGAAGCATTTCGTGTTAAAACCCATTTCCTACGAATTGTATTCAAAAGAGTATTGCCATGAGTGTCATTTTCCTTCATTTAGAAAATATGTGACCATGTGTAGCTAAGTGCTTGCTTTATGTAGAAGAACAGTAGTTCTAACAATGTGTTTATTATAGTGAAAACGAATGAAGAGAAGCATTTTTTGTTGAAACACTTTTCCTATGAACTGTATTCAAAAGAGTATTGCCAGGAGTGTCAGTCTCTTTGCGTTAGAACAATATTTCTCGGTTGAGTATCTAGGTGCTTGCTTTCTGTAGAAAGAACACTAGTTCTAACAATGTGTTTATAACAGTGAAAACGAATGAACAGAAGCATTTTGTGTTAAAACCCGTTTCCTACGAAGTGTATTCAAAAGAGTATTGCCAATAATGTCAGTCTCTTTGCTTTAGAAAAATATGTCTCAGTTGAGTATCTAAGTGCTTACTTTCTGTAGAAAGAACAGAAGTTCTAACAATGTGTTTATTATAGTGAAAACGAATGAAGAGAAGCATTTTGTGTTAAAAGCCGTTTCCTACGAATTGTATTCAAAAGAGCATTGCCATGAGTGTCAGTCTCTTTGCTTTAGAAAAATATGTCTCAGTTGAGTATCTAAGTGCTTACTTTCTGTAGAAAGAACAGAAGTTCTAACAATGTGTTTATTATAGTGAAAACGAATGAAGAGAAGCATTTTGTGTTAAAAGCCGTTTCCTACGAATTGTATTCAAAAGAGCATTGCCATGAGTGTCAGTCTCTTTGCTTTAGAAAAATATGTCTCAGTTGAGTATCTAAGTGCTTACTTTCTGTAGAAAGAACAGAAGTTCTAACAATGTGTTTATTATAGTGAAAACGAATGAAGAGAAGCATTTTGTGTTAAAAGCCGTTTCCTACGAATTGTATTCAAAAGAGCATTGCCATGAGTGTCAGTCTCTTTGCTTTAGAAAAATATGTCTCAGTTGAGTATCTAAGTGCTTACTTTCTGTAGAAAGAACAGAAGTTCTAACAATGTGTTTATTATAGTGAAAACGAATGAAGAGAAGCATTTTGTGTTAAAAGCCGTTTCCTACGAATTGTATTCAAAAGAGCATTGCCATGAGTGTCAGTCTCTTTGCTTTAGAAAAATATGTCTCAGTTGAGTATCTAAGTGCTTACTTTCTGTAGAAAGAACAGAAGTTCTAACAATGTGTTTATTATAGTGAAAACGAATGAAGAGAAGCATTTTGTGTTAAAAGCCGTTTCCTACGAATTGTATTCAAAAGAGCATTGCCATGAGTGTCAGTCTCTTTGCTTTAGAAAAATATGTCTCAGTTGAGTATCTAAGTGCTTACTTTCTGTAGAAAGAACAGAAGTTCTAACAATGTGTTTATTATAGTGAAAACGAATGAAGAGAAGCATTTTGTGTTAAAAGCCGTTTCCTACGAATTGTATTCAAAAGAGCATTGCCATGAGTGTCAGTCTCTTTGCTTTAGAAAAATATGTCTCAGTTGAGTATCTAAGTGCTTACTTTCTGTAGAAAGAACAGAAGTTCTAACAATGTGTTTATTATAGTGAAAACGAATGAAGAGAAGCATTTTGTGTTAAAAGCCGTTTCCTACGAATTGTATTCAAAAGAGCATTGCCATGAGTGTCAGTCTCTTTGCTTTAGAAAAATATGTCTCAGTTGAGTATCTAAGTGCTTACTTTCTGTAGAAAGAACAGAAGTTCTAACAATGTGTTTATTATAGTGAAAACGAATGAAGAGAAGCATTTTGTGTTAAAAGCCGTTTCCTACGAATTGTATTCAAAAGAGCATTGCCATGAGTGTCAGTCTCTTTGCTTTAGAAAAATATGTCTCAGTTGAGTATCTAAGTGCTTACTTTCTGTAGAAAGAACAGAAGTTCTAACAATGTGTTTATTATAGTGAAAACGAATGAAGAGAAGCATTTTGTGTTAAAAGCCGTTTCCTACGAATTGTATTCAAAAGAGCATTGCCATGAGTGTCAGTCTCTTTGCTTTAGAAAAATATGTCTCAGTTGAGTATCTAAGTGCTTACTTTCTGTAGAAAGAACAGAAGTTCTAACAATGTGTTTATTATAGTGAAAACGAATGAAGAGAAGCATTTTGTGTTAAAAGCCGTTTCCTACGAATTGTATTCAAAAGAGCATTGCCATGAGTGTCAGTCTCTTTGCTTTAGAAAAATATGTCTCAGTTGAGTATCTAAGTGCTTACTTTCTGTAGAAAGAACAGAAGTTCTAACAATGTGTTTATTATAGTGAAAACGAATGAAGAGAAGCATTTTGTGTTAAAAGCCGTTTCCTACGAATTGTATTCAAAAGAGCATTGCCATGAGTGTCAGTCTCTTTGCTTTAGAAAAATATGTCTCAGTTGAGTATCTAAGTGCTTACTTTCTGTAGAAAGAACAGAAGTTCTAACAATGTGTTTATTATAGTGAAAACGAATGAAGAGAAGCATTTTGTGTTAAAAGCCGTTTCCTACGAATTGTATTCAAAAGAGCATTGCCATGAGTGTCAGTCTCTTTGCTTTAGAAAAATATGTCTCAGTTGAGTATCTAAGTGCTTACTTTCTGTAGAAAGAACAGAAGTTCTAACAATGTGTTTATTATAGTGAAAACGAATGAAGAGAAGCATTTTGTGTTAAAAGCCGTTTCCTACGAATTGTATTCAAAAGAGCATTGCCATGAGTGTCAGTCTCTTTGCTTTAGAAAAATATGTCTCAGTTGAGTATCTAAGTGCTTACTTTCTGTAGAAAGAACAGAAGTTCTAACAATGTGTTTATTATAGTGAAAACGAATGAAGAGAAGCATTTTGTGTTAAAAGCCGTTTCCTACGAATTGTATTCAAAAGAGCATTGCCATGAGTGTCAGTCTCTTTGCTTTAGAAAAATATGTCTCAGTTGAGTATCTAAGTGCTTACTTTCTGTAGAAAGAACAGAAGTTCTAACAATGTGTTTATTATAGTGAAAACGAATGAAGAGAAGCATTTTGTGTTAAAAGCCGTTTCCTACGAATTGTATTCAAAAGAGCATTGCCATGAGTGTCAGTCTCTTTGCTTTAGAAAAATATGTCTCAGTTGAGTATCTAAGTGCTTACTTTCTGTAGAAAGAACAGAAGTTCTAACAATGTGTTTATTATAGTGAAAACGAATGAAGAGAAGCATTTTGTGTTAAAAGCCGTTTCCTACGAATTGTATTCAAAAGAGCATTGCCATGAGTGTCAGTCTCTTTGCTTTAGAAAAATATGTCTCAGTTGAGTATCTAAGTGCTTACTTTCTGTAGAAAGAACAGAAGTTCTAACAATGTGTTTATTATAGTGAAAACGAATGAAGAGAAGCATTTTGTGTTAAAAGCCGTTTCCTACGAATTGTATTCAAAAGAGCATTGCCATGAGTGTCAGTCTCTTTGCTTTAGAAAAATATGTCTCAGTTGAGTATCTAAGTGCTTACTTTCTGTAGAAAGAACAGTAGTTCTAACAATGTGTTTATAATAGTGAAAACGAATGAAGAGAAGCATTTTGTGTTAAAAGCCGTTTCCTACGAATTGTATTCAAAAGAGCATTGCCATGAGTGTCAGTCTCTTTGCTTTAGAAAAATATGTCTCAGTTGAGTATCTAAGTGCTTACTTTCTGTAGAAAGAACAGAAGTTCTAACAATGTGTTTATTATAGTGAAAACGAATGAAGAGAAGCATTTTGTGTTAAAAGCCGTTTCCTACGAATTGTATTCAAAAGAGTATTGCCAATAATGTCAGTCTCTTTGCTTTAGAAAAATATGTCTCAGTTGAGTATCTAAGTGCTTGCTTTCTGTAGAAAGAACAGAAGTTCTAACAATGTGTTTATTTTAATGAATACAAACGAACAGAAGCATTTTTCTTACAAAGCCATTTCCTATGAATTGTATTCAAAAGAGTAGTGCTAGGACTGGCAGTGTCTTTGCTCT
>NW_008331681.1:151898-157358 GCF_000622305.1 Nannospalax galili
CAATGTGCCACAACTATCACCCAATGTGCCATTATTCTGCTCCAATGTGCCATCACAGTGTTATAGTATGACTTCACAGAGTTCCAGTGTAACATCACAATGCTCATTGTTACATTACTATGGGAAATTGTGTCATTACCATGATCAAGTGTCTCGTCACCATGCTCAACATGCCAAGACGGTGCTCAATATCCCCTCACAATCCCCCAATGTGACATTACCATGCTCCATGGTGTCATCACAATGTTACAATATGTCTTCAAAATGTACCATTGTGACATCACAATGCTCCATGTTGCCATTACAATGTTAAAATATCACTACACAATGTTCCATTTCGACATCTCAATGCTCCAATGGGCCAAGAGTATCACCCCATGTGCCATTATATTTCTATGAGTGTCAGTCTCTTCGCTTTGGAAAAACATGTCTGGCTTGTGTACCTAAGTGCTTGCTTCCTGTAGAAAGAACAGTAGTTCTAACAATGTGTTTATTTTAATGAATACAAACGAACAGAAGCATTTTTCTTACAAAGCCATTTCCTATGAATTGTATTCAAAAGAGTAGTGCCAGGACTGTCAGTATCTTTGCTTTAGAAAAATATGTGTCCGCTGAGTATCTAAGTCCTTGCTTTCTGTAGAAAGAACAGTAGTTCTAACAATGTGTTTATAATAGTGAAAATGAATGAAAGATGCATTTTGTGTTAAAGACAGTTTCCTACGAATTTTATCCTAAAGAGTATTGCCATGAGTGTCAGTCTGTTTGCTTTAGAAAGATATGTCTCGTTTGAGTATCTAAGTGCTTGCTTTCTGTAGAAAGAAGAGTAGTTCTAACAATGTGTTTATAAGAGTGAAAACGAATGAAGTGAAGCATTTTGCGTTAAAACCCGTTTCCTTCTAATTGTATGAAAAAGAGTATTGCCATGAGTGTCAGTGTCTTTCCTTTACAAAAGTATGTGTCGCTTGTGTATCTAAGTGATTGATTTTTGTAGAAAGAACACTAGTTCTAACAATGTGTTTATAATAATGAAAACGAATGAACAGAAGCATTTTGAGTTAAAACCCGTTTCCTAATAATTGTATGAAATAGAGCATTGCCATGAGTGTCAGTCTCGTTGCTTTAGAAAAATATGCCTCGGTTGTGTATCTAAGTGCTTGCTTTCTGTAAGGAGAACAGTAGTTCTAATAATGTGTTTATAATAGTGAAAACGAATGAAGAGAAGCATTTTGTGTTAAAACCCGTTTCCTACGAAATGTATGTAACAGAGTATTGCCAGCAGTGTCAGTCTCATTTTTCTAGAAGCATATGTGTTGCTTGTGTATCTATGTGCTTGTTTCGTGTAGAAACATCCATAGTAGTAACAATGTGTTTACTACAGTGAAAAACAATGAACAGAAGCATTTTCTGCTAAAACCCGTTGCCTACGAATTGTATGCAAAAGCGTGCTGCCATCAGGTATAAAGAAAACAAATTAACAGAAGCATTTTGTCTTAAAAGCCGTTTCCTATGAATTGTATTCAAAAGAGCATTGCCATGAGTGTCAGTCTCTTTACTTTAGACAAATATGTGTCGGTTGTGTATCTAAGTGCTTGCTTTCTGTAGAAAGAACAGTAGTCCTAACAATGTGTTTAGAATAGTGAAAACAAATGAACAGAAGCATTATGTGTTAAAACCCGTTTCCTATGAATTGTATTCAAAAGAGCATTGCCATGAGTGTCAGTCTCTTTACTTTAGACAAATATGTGTCGGTTGTGTATCTAAGTGCTTGCTTTCTGTAGAAAGAACAGTAGTCCTAACAATGTGTTTAGAATAGTGAAAACAAATGAACAGAAGCATTATGTGTTAAAACCCGTTTCCTATGAATTGTATTCAAAAGAGCATTGCCATGAGTGTCAGTCTCTTTACTTTAGACAAATATGTGTCGGTTGTGTATCTAAGTGCTTGCTTTCTGTAGAAAGAACAGTAGTCCTAACAATGTGTTTAGAATAGTGAAAACAAATGAACAGAAGCATTATGTGTTAAAACCCGTTTCCTATGAATTGTATTCAAAAGAGCATTGCCATGAGTGTCAGTCTCTTTACTTTAGACAAATATGTGTCGGTTGTGTATCTAAGTGCTTGCTTTCTGTAGAAAGAACAGTAGTCCTAACAATGTGTTTAGAATAGTGAAAACAAATGAACAGAAGCATTATGTGTTAAAACCCGTTTCCTATGAATTGTATTCAAAAGAGCATTGCCATGAGTGTCAGTCTCTTTACTTTAGACAAATATGTGTCGGTTGTGTATCTAAGTGCTTGCTTTCTGTAGAAAGAACAGTAGTCCTAACAATGTGTTTAGAATAGTGAAAACAAATGAACAGAAGCATTATGTGTTAAAACCCGTTTCCTATGAATTGTATTCAAAAGAGCATTGCCATGAGTGTCAGTCTCTTTACTTTAGACAAATATGTGTCGGTTGTGTATCTAAGTGCTTGCTTTCTGTAGAAAGAACAGTAGTCCTAACAATGTGTTTAGAATAGTGAAAACAAATGAACAGAAGCATTATGTGTTAAAACCCGTTTCCTATGAATTGTATTCAAAAGAGCATTGCCATGAGTGTCAGTCTCTTTACTTTAGACAAATATGTGTCGGTTGTGTATCTAAGTGCTTGCTTTCTGTAGAAAGAACAGTAGTCCTAACAATGTGTTTAGAATAGTGAAAACAAATGAACAGAAGCATTATGTGTTAAAACCCGTTTCCTATGAATTGTATTCAAAAGAGCATTGCCATGAGTGTCAGTCTCTTTACTTTAGACAAATATGTGTCGGTTGTGTATCTAAGTGCTTGCTTTCTGTAGAAAGAACAGTAGTCCTAACAATGTGTTTAGAATAGTGAAAACAAATGAACAGAAGCATTATGTGTTAAAACCCGTTTCCTATGAATTGTATTCAAAAGAGCATTGCCATGAGTGTCAGTCTCTTTACTTTAGACAAATATGTGTCGGTTGTGTATCTAAGTGCTTGCTTTCTGTAGAAAGAACAGTAGTCCTAACAATGTGTTTAGAATAGTGAAAACAAATGAACAGAAGCATTATGTGTTAAAACCCGTTTCCTATGAATTGTATTCAAAAGAGCATTGCCATGAGTGTCAGTCTCTTTACTTTAGACAAATATGTGTCGGTTGTGTATCTAAGTGCTTGCTTTCTGTAGAAAGAACAGTAGTCCTAACAATGTGTTTAGAATAGTGAAAACAAATGAACAGAAGCATTATGTGTTAAAACCCGTTTCCTATGAATTGTATTCAAAAGAGCATTGCCATGAGTGTCAGTCTCTTTACTTTAGACAAATATGTGTCGGTTGTGTATCTAAGTGCTTGCTTTCTGTAGAAAGAACAGTAGTCCTAACAATGTGTTTAGAATAGTGAAAACAAATGAACAGAAGCATTATGTGTTAAAACCCGTTTCCTATGAATTGTATTCAAAAGAGCATTGCCATGAGTGTCAGTCTCTTTACTTTAGACAAATATGTGTCGGTTGTGTATCTAAGTGCTTGCTTTCTGTAGAAAGAACAGTAGTCCTAACAATGTGTTTAGAATAGTGAAAACAAATGAACAGAAGCATTATGTGTTAAAACCCGTTTCCTATGAATTGTATTCAAAAGAGCATTGCCATGAGTGTCAGTCTCTTTACTTTAGACAAATATGTGTCGGTTGTGTATCTAAGTGCTTGCTTTCTGTAGAAAGAACAGTAGTCCTAACAATGTGTTTAGAATAGTGAAAACAAATGAACAGAAGCATTATGTGTTAAAACCCGTTTCCTATGAATTGTATTCAAAAGAGCATTGCCATGAGTGTCAGTCTCTTTACTTTAGACAAATATGTGTCGGTTGTGTATCTAAGTGCTTGCTTTCTGTAGAAAGAACAGTAGTCCTAACAATGTGTTTAGAATAGTGAAAACAAATGAACAGAAGCATTATGTGTTAAAACCCGTTTCCTATGAATTGTATTCAAAAGAGCATTGCCATGAGTGTCAGTCTCTTTACTTTAGACAAATATGTGTCGGTTGTGTATCTAAGTGCTTGCTTTCTGTAGAAAGAACAGTAGTCCTAACAATGTGTTTAGAATAGTGAAAACAAATGAACAGAAGCATTATGTGTTAAAACCCGTTTCCTATGAATTGTATTCAAAAGAGCATTGCCATGAGTGTCAGTCTCTTTACTTTAGACAAATATGTGTCGGTTGTGTATCTAAGTGCTTGCTTTCTGTAGAAAGAACAGTAGTCCTAACAATGTGTTTAGAATAGTGAAAACAAATGAACAGAAGCATTATGTGTTAAAACCCGTTTCCTATGAATTGTATTCAAAAGAGCATTGCCATGAGTGTCAGTCTCTTTACTTTAGACAAATATGTGTCGGTTGTGTATCTAAGTGCTTGCTTTCTGTAGAAAGAACAGTAGTCCTAACAATGTGTTTAGAATAGTGAAAACAAATGAACAGAAGCATTATGTGTTAAAACCCGTTTCCTATGAATTGTATTCAAAAGAGCATTGCCATGAGTGTCAGTCTCTTTACTTTAGACAAATATGTGTCGGTTGTGTATCTAAGTGCTTGCTTTCTGTAGAAAGAACAGTAGTCCTAACAATGTGTTTAGAATAGTGAAAACAAATGAACAGAAGCATTATGTGTTAAAACCCGTTTCCTATGAATTGTATTCAAAAGAGCATTGCCATGAGTGTCAGTCTCTTTACTTTAGACAAATATGTGTCGGTTGTGTATCTAAGTGCTTGCTTTCTGTAGAAAGAACAGTAGTCCTAACAATGTGTTTAGAATAGTGAAAACAAATGAACAGAAGCATTATGTGTTAAAACCCGTTTCCTATGAATTGTATTCAAAAGAGCATTGCCATGAGTGTCAGTCTCTTTACTTTAGACAAATATGTGTCGGTTGTGTATCTAAGTGCTTGCTTTCTGTAGAAAGAACAGTAGTCCTAACAATGTGTTTAGAATAGTGAAAACAAATGAACAGAAGCATTATGTGTTAAAACCCGTTTCCTATGAATTGTATTCAAAAGAGCATTGCCATGAGTGTCAGTCTCTTTACTTTAGACAAATATGTGTCGGTTGTGTATCTAAGTGCTTGCTTTCTGTAGAAAGAACAGTAGTCCTAACAATGTGTTTAGAATAGTGAAAACAAATGAACAGAAGCATTATGTGTTAAAACCCGTTTCCTATGAATTGTATTCAAAAGAGCATTGCCATGAGTGTCAGTCTCTTTGCTTTACAAAACTATGTCCCGGTTGAGTATCTTAGTGCTTGCTTTCCGAAGAAAGAACAGTAGTCCTAACAATGTGTTTATAATAGTGAAAACAAATGAACAGAAGCATTTTGTGTTAAAAACGGTTTCCTACACATTGTATTCAAAAGAGTTTTGCTTGAGAGTCAGTCTCTTTGCTTTAGAAAAATATGTGTCAGTTGTGTATCTAAGTTC
>NW_008331681.1:157810-160055 GCF_000622305.1 Nannospalax galili
GTATTCAAAAGAGTATTGCCATGAGTGTCAGTCTCTTTGCTATAGAAGAATATGTGTCGGTTGAGTATCTAAGTGTTTCCTTTCTGTAGGAAGAACACTATTTTTAACAATGTATTTTTAATAGTGACAAAGAAATAATAGAAGCATTTTGTGTTAAAACGCGTTTACTACGAATTGTATTCAAAAGAGCATTGCCATGAGTGTCAGTCTCTTTGCTTTAGAAAAAATATGTCTCTGCTGTGTATCTAAGTCCTTTCTGTGTATAGAAAGAGTCGTAGTTCTAACAGTGTGTTTATAATAGTGAAAAGGAATGAACAGAAGCATTATGTGTTAAATCCCGTTTCCTACGCGTTGTATTCAAAAGAGTATTGCCATGCGTGTCAGTCTCTTTGCTTTAGAAATATATGTGTTCGTCGGGTATCTAAGTGCTTGCTTTCAGAAGAAAGAACAGTACTTCTAACAATTCGTTTATAATAGTGAAAACGATTGAATAGAAGCCTTTTGTGTTAAAACGTGTATCCTACGAATTGTATTCAAAAGAGTATTGCCATGCGTGTCAGTCTCTTTGCTTTAGAAATATATGTGTTCGTCGGGTATCTAAGTGCTTGCTTTCAGAAGAAAGAACAGTACTTCTAACAATTCGTTTATAATAGTGAAAACGATTGAATAGAAGCATTTTGTGTTAAAACGTGTATCCTACGAATTGTATTCAAAAGAGTATTGCCATGAGTGTCAGTCTCTTTGCTATAGAAATATATGTGTTCGTCGGGTATCTAAGTGCTTGCTTTCAGAAGAAAGAACAGTACTTCTAACAATTCGTTTATAATAGTGAAAACGATTGAATAGAAGCCTTTTGTGTTAAAACGTGTATCCTACGAATTGTATTCAAAAGAGTATTGCCATGCGTGTCAGTCTCTTTGCTTTAGAAAAAATATGTCTCTGCTGTGTATCTAAGTCCTTTCTGTGTATAGAAAGAGTCGTAGTTCTAACAGTGTGTTTATAATAGTGAAAAGGAATGAACAGAAGCATTATGTGTTAAAACCCGTTTCCTACGCGTTGTATTCAAAAGAGTATTGCCATGCATGTCAGACTCTTTGCTTTAGAAATATATGTGTTCGTCGTGTATCTAAGTGCTTGCTTTCAGAAGAAAGAACAGTACTTCTAACAATTTGTTTATAATAGTGAAAACGATTGAATAGAAGCCTTTTGTGTTAAAACGTGTTTCCTACGAATTGTATTCAAAAGAGTATTGCCATGAGTGAAAGTGACTTTGCTTTACAAAAATATGTGTCCGTTGTGTATCTAAGTGATTGCCGTCTGTAGAAAGTATCGTAGTTCTAACACTGTGTTTATAATAGTGAAAACGAATGAATAGAAGCATTTCGTGTTAAAACCCGTTTTCTACGAATTGTTTTCAAAAGAGTATTGCCATGAGTGTCAGTTTCTTTCATTTAGAAAATATGTGTCCATGTGCATCTAAGTGCTTGCTTTCTGTCGAAAGAACAGTAGTTCTAACAATGTGTTTATAATAGTGAAAACGAATGAATAGAAGCATTTCGTGTTAAAACCCGTTTTCTACGAATTGTTTTCAAAAGAGTATTGCCATGAGTGTCAGTTTCTTTCATTTAGAAAATATGTGTCCATGTGCATCTAAGTGCTTGCTTTCTGCAGAAAGAAGAGTAGTTTTAACCATGTGTTTATAATAGTGAAAACGAATGAATAGAAGCATTTTGTGTTAAAACCCGTTTTCTACGAATTGTTTTCAAAAGAGTATTGCCATGAGTGTCAGTTTCTTTGCTTTAGAAAAATGTATCTCGGTAGTGTATCTAAGTGCTTGCTGTCTGTAGAAAGAATCGTAGTTCTAACATTGTGTTTATAATAATGAAAACGAATGAACAGAAGCATTGTGTGTTAAAACCCGTGTCCTACAAATTGTATTCAAAGAGTATTGCCATGAGTGTCAGTCTCTTTGCTTTAGAACAATATTTCTCGGTTGAGTATCTAAGTGCTTGCTTTCTGTAGAAAGAACACTAGTTCTAACAATGTGTTTATAACAGTGAAAACGATTGAACAGAAGCATTTTTGTTAAAACTCATTTGCTACAAATTGTATGCAAAGAGTATTCTCTTCAGTTTCAGTCTCTTTTCTATAGAAACATATGTGTTGCTTGTGTATCTAAGTGCTAGTTTCGTTTAGAAACATCCGTACTTATAACAATGTGTTTACTATAGTGAAAACGAATGAA
>NW_008331681.1:160103-169090 GCF_000622305.1 Nannospalax galili
AAAATATGTCTCGGTTGTGTATCTAAGTGCTTGCTTTCTGTAGAAAGAACAGTATTTCTAACAATTTGTTTATAATAGTGAAAACGATTGAACAGAAGCATTTTGTGTTAAAACCGGTTTCCTACGAATTGTATGACAAAGATTATTGCCAGTAGTGTCAGTCTCTTTGGTGTAGAAAACTGTGTCTCCGTTGTATATCTGAGTGCTTCCTTTGTGTAGAAAGAACAGTAGTTCTAACAATGTGTTTATAATAGTGAAAACGAATGAAGAGAAGCAGTTTCTGTTAAAACCCGTTTTCTATGAACAGCATGAAAAAGAGTATTGCATCCGTACTTCTAACAATGTGTTTACTATAGTGAAAACGAATGAACAGTAGCATTTTTTGTTAAAAACCGGTTTCCTACGAATTGTATTCAAAAGAGTATTGCCATGAGTGAAAGTGAATTTGCTTTAGAAAACCATGTGTCCGTTGTATATTTAAGTGCTTTCTGTGTGTAGAAAGAATCGTATTTCTAACAATGTGTTTATAATAGTGAAAACGAATGAACAGAAGCAATTTCCGTTAAAACCCGTGTCCTACGAATTGTATTCAAAAGAGTATTGCCATGAGTGTCAGTCTCTTTGCTTTAGAACAATATGTCTCCGTTGAGTATCTAAGTGCTTGCTTTCTGTAGAAAGAACACTAGTTATAACAACGTGTTTATAGTAGTGAAAACGATTGAACAGATGCATTTTGTGGTAAAACCCGTTTCCTATGAATCGTATTCAAAAGAGTATTACCGTGAGTGTCAGTCTCATTGCTCTAGAAGAATATATCTCGGTTGAGTATCTAAGTGCTTGCTTTCTGTAGAAAGAACACTAGTTATAACAACGTGTTTATAGTAGTGAAAACGAATGAACAGAAGCATTTTGTGGTAAAACCCGTTTCCTACGAATTGTATTCCACAGAGTATTGCCATGAGTGTCAGTCTCTTTGCTTTAGACAAATATATGTCGGTTGTGTATCTAAGTGCTTGCTGTCTGTAGAAAGAATCGTAGTTCTACCAGTGTGTTTATAATAGTGAAAACGAATGAATAGAAGCATTATGTGTTAAAACCCGTTTCCTACGAATTGTATTCCACAGAGTATTGCCATGAGTGTCAGTCTCTTTGCTTTAGACAAATATATGTCGGTTGTGTATCTAAGTGCTTGCTGTCTGTAGAAAGAATCGTAGTTCTACCAGTGTGTTTATAATAGTGAAAACGAATGAATAGAAGCATTTTGTGTTAAAACTCGTTTCCTACGAATTGTATTCCACAGAGTATTGCCATGAGTGTCAGTCTCTTTGCTTTAGACAAATATATGTCGGTTGTGTATCTAAGTGCTTGCTGTCTGTAGAAAGAATCGTAGTTCTACCAGTGTGTTTATAATAGTGAAAACGAATGAATAGAAGCATTTTGTGTTAAAACTCGTTTCCTACGAATTGTATTCCACAGAGTATTGCCATGAGTGTCAGTCTCTTTGCTTTAGACAAATATATGTCGGTTGTGTATCTAAGTGCTTGCTGTCTGTAGAAAGAATCGTAGTTCTACCAGTGTGTTTATAATAGTGAAAACGAATGAATAGAAGCATTTTGTGTTAAAACTCGTTTCCTACGAATTGTATTCCACAGAGTATTGCCATGAGTGTCAGTCTCTTTGCTTTAGACAAATATATGTCGGTTGTGTATCTAAGTGCTTGCTGTCTGTAGAAAGAATCGTAGTTCTACCAGTGTGTTTATAATAGTGAAAACGAATGAATAGAAGCATTTTGTGTTAAAACTCGTTTCCTACGAATTGTATTCCACAGAGTATTGCCATGAGTGTCAGTCTCTTTGCTTTAGACAAATATATGTCGGTTGTGTATCTAAGTGCTTGCTGTCTGTAGAAAGAATCGTAGTTCTACCAGTGTGTTTATAATAGTGAAAACGAATGAATAGAAGCATTTTGTGTTAAAACTCGTTTCCTACGAATTGTATTCCACAGAGTATTGCCATGAGTGTCAGTCTCTTTGCTTTAGACAAATATATGTCGGTTGTGTATCTAAGTGCTTGCTGTCTGTAGAAAGAATCGTAGTTCTACCAGTGTGTTTATAATAGTGAAAACGAATGAATAGAAGCATTTTGTGTTAAAACTCGTTTCCTACGAATTGTATTCCACAGAGTATTGCCATGAGTGTCATTCTCTTTGCTTTAGAAATTTATGTCTCGGTTGAGTATCTAAGTGCTTGATTTCTGTAGATAGAACAGTAGTTCTAACAATGTGTTTATTATAGTGAAAAAGAATGAAGAGAAGAATTTTGTGTTAAAACCCGCTTCCTACGAAGTGTATTCAAAAGAGTATTGCCATGCATGTCAATCTCTCTGCTTTGGAAAAATATTTGTCCATCATGTATCTAAGTGCTTACTTTCAGAAGAAAGAACAGTAGTTCTAACAATGTGTTTATAATAGTGAAAACGATTGAACAGAAGCATTTTGTGTTAAAACCCGTTTCCTACAAATCGTATTCAAAAGAGTATTGCCATGAGTGTCAGTCTCTTTGCTTTAGAAGAATATGTCTCGGTTGAGTATCTAAGTGCTTGCTTTCTATTGGAGAACACTATTTTTAACAATGTGTTTTTAATAGTGAAAACGAATTAACAGAATCATTTTGTATTAAATCGCGTTACCTACACATTGTATTCAAAAGAGTATTGCTATGAGTATCAGTCTCTTTGCTTTAGAAAAATATGTCTGGACTGTGTATCTAAGTCCTTGCTGTCTGTAGAAAGAATCGTAGTTCTAACAATGTGTTTATAATAGTGAAAATGATGGAACAGAAGCATTTTGTGTTAAAACGTGTTTCCTACAAATTGTATTCAAAAGAGTATTGCTGTGAGTGTCAGTCTCTTTGATTTAGAAAAATATGTTTCGGCTGTGTATCTAAGTCCTTGCTGTCTGTAGAAAGAATCGTAGTTCTAACAGTGTGTTTGTAATAGTGAAAATGATTGAACAGAAGCATTTTGTGCTAAAACCCGTTTCCTACGAATTGTATGAAAAAGAGTATTGCCATGAGTGTCAGTCTCTTTGCTTTAGAAAAATATGTCTCGGTTCTGTATCTAAGTGCTTGCTTTTTGTAAGAAAAATACTAGTTTTAGCAATGTGTTTGTAATAGTGAAAACGACTGAACAGAAGCATTTTCTGTTTAAACGCGTGTCCTACGATTTGTATTCAAAATAGTATTGCCATGAGTGTCAGTCTCTTTGCTTTAGAAAAATTTGTCTCGGTTGAGTATCTAAGTGCTTGCTTTCTGTAGAAAGAACACTAGTTCTAAAAACGAATGAACAGATGCATTTTGTGTATAAACTCGTATCCCACGAATTTTATTCAAAAGAGTTTTGCCATGAGCGTCAGTCTCTGCTTTAGAAAAATATGTGTCCGTTGTGTATCTAAGTGCTTGCTGTCGGTAGAAAGAACAATAGTTCTAACAATGTGTTTATAAGAGTGAAAATGAATGAACAGATGCATTTTGTGTTAAAATATGATTCCTAGGAATTGTATTCAAAACAGTATTGCCAGGAGTGTCAGTCTCTTTCCTTTAGAAAATATGTGTCTGTTGTGCATCCAAGTGCGTGCTTTCTGTAGAACACTAGTTCTAACAATGTGTTTATCATAGTGAAAACGAATGAAGAGAAGCATTTTTTGTTGAAACCCTTTTCTTACGAATTGTATTCAACAGAGTAGTGCCAGGAGTGTGAGTCTCTTTGCTTTAGAAAAATATGTGTCCGTTGTGTATCTAAGTGCTTGCTGTCTGTAGAAAGAATCATAGTTCTAACATTGTGTTTATAATAGTGGAAACGAATGAACAGAAGCATTTTGTGTTAAAACCGTTTCCTACGAATTGTATTCAAAAGAGTATTGCCATGAGTGTCAGTCTCTTTGCTTTAGAAAAATATATGTGGGTTGTTTATCTAAGTGCTTGCTTTCTGTAGGAAGAACACTATTTTTAACAATGTGTTTTTAATAGTGAAAACGAATGAACAGAAGCCTTTTGTGTTAAAATGCGTTTCCTTCTAATTGTATTCAAAATAGTATTGCCATGAGTGTTAGTCTCTTTGCTTTAGAAAATATGTGTAGGTTGTGTATCTAAGTGCTTGGTGTCTGTAAAAAGAATTGTAGTTCTAACAATGTTTTTATAATAGTGAAAACGAATGAACAGAATCATCTTGTGTTAAAACCCGTTTCCTACGAATTGTATTCAAAAGAGTATTGCCATGAGTGTCAGTCTCTTTGCTTTAGAACAATATGTCTCGGATGAGTATCTAAGTGCTTGCTTTCTGTAGAAAGAACACTAGTTCTAACAATGTGTTTATGATAGCGAAAACGAATGAACAGAAGCATTTTTTGTTAAAACACGTTTCCTATGAATTGTATTCAAAACAGTATTGCCATGAGTGTCAGTCTCTTTGCTTGAGAAAAATATGTGCCCGTTGTTTATCTAAGTGCTTGCTTTCTGTAGAAAGAACAGTAGTTCTAAAAATGTGTTTATTATAGTCAAAACGAATGAAGAGAAGCATTTTGTGTTAAACCCCTTTCCTACGAATTGTTTTCAAAAGAGTTTTGCCATGAGTGTCAGTCTCTTTGCTTTAGAAAAATATGTCTCGGTTGTGTATCTAAGTGCTTGCTTTCTTTAGGAAGAACACTAGTTTTAACAATGTGTTTATAGTAGTAAAAACGAATGAAGAGAAGCTTTTTGTGTTGAAACCCTTTTCCTACGAATTGTATTCAAAAGAGTAGTGCCAGGAGAGTCAGTCTCTTTGCTTTAGAAAAATATGTGTCCGTGTGTATCTAAGTGCTTGCTTTCTGTAAAAAGAACAGTAATTCTAACAATGTGTTTACAATAGTGAAAACGAATGAACAGAAGCATTTTGTGCTAAAACCTGTTTCCTACAAATATTATTCAAAAGAGTATTGCGATGAGTGTCAGTCTCTTTGCTTTAGAAAAATATGTCTCGGTTGTGTATCTAAGTGCTTGCTTTCTGTAGGAAGAACACTAGATTTAACAATGTGTTTATAAGAGTGAAAACGAATGAAAAGAAGCAAGTTGTGTTAAAACGCATTTCCTACGAATTGTATTCAAAAGAGTATTGGTATGAGTGTCAGTCTCTTTGCTTTAGAAAAATATGTCTCGTTTGAGTATCTCAGTGCTTGCTTTCTGCAGAAAGAACAATAGTTTTAACACTGTGTTTATAATAGCGAAAACGAATGAACAGAAGCATTTTGTGTTAAAATACGTTTCCTACGAAGTGTATTCTGAACAGGATTGCCATGAGTGTCAGTCTCTTTCCTTTAGAAAAATATGTGTCCGTTGTGTATCTAATTGCTTGCTTTCTGTAGAAAGAACAGTAGTTCTAACAATGTGTTTATATTAGCAAAAACGAATGAACAGAAGCATTTTGTGTTAAAACGCGTTTCCTACGAATTGTATTCAAAATAGTATTGCGATGAGTGTCAGTCTCTTTGCTTTAGAAAAATATATGTCGGTTGTGTATGTAAGTGCTTTCTTTCTGTAGAAAGAACAACAGTTCAAACAATGTGTTTATAATAGTAAAAACGATTGTACAGAAGCATTCTGTGATAAAACCCCCCAAGTGCTTGCTGTCTGTCGAAAGAATCGTAGTTCTAACAATGTGTTTATAATAGTGAAAACGAATGAATAGAAGCATTTTGTGTTAAGACCCGGTTCCTACGAATTGTTGAAAAACAGTATTGCCATGATGTCAGTGTCTCTGCTTTAGAAAAATATGTCTCGGTTGGGTTTCTAAGTGCTTGCTTTCTGTCGAAAGAACTCTAGTTCTAACAATGTGTTTATAATAGTCAAAACGAATGAGCAGAAGCATTTGGGGTTAAAACATGTTTCCTATGAATTGCATGAAAAAGAGTATTGCTATTAGGGTCTGTCACTAGATTAGAAAAATTTGTGTCGGTTGTGTATCTCAGTGCTTCCTTTCTGAAGAAAGAACAGCAGTTCTCAAAATGTGTTTTTAATAGTGAAAAGGAATTAACAGAAGCATTTTGTGTTAAAACCCTTTTCCTACAAATTGCATGCAAATGAGTATTGCCATGACTGTCAGTTTCTTTGCTTTAGAAAAATATTTGTCGTTTGTGTATGTAAGTGCTTCCTTTCTGTACAAAGAACAGTAGGTGTAACAATGTGTTTATAATACTGGAAACGAATGAACAGAAGCATTTTGTGTTAAAGCCCGTTTCCTACGAATTGTATAAAAATCAGTATTGCCATGAGTGTCAGTCTCTTTGCTTTAGAAAAATGTGTCTCGGTTCTGTATCTATGTGCTTGCATTCTGTAGAAAGAACAGTAGTTCTAACAATGTGTTTATAATAGTGAAACGAATGAACAGAAGCATTTTGTGTTAAACATCATTTCTTACGAATTGTACGGAAAAGAGTATTGCCATGAGTGTCAGTCTTTGTGCTTTCGAAAAATATGTGTTGGTTTTTTGTCTAAGTACTTGTTTTCTGTAGAAAGAACACTAGTTCTAACAATGTGTTTATAAGAGTCAGAACGAATGAGCAGAAGCATTTGGGGTTAAAACACGTTTCCTACGAATTGTATGAAAAAGAGTTTTCCCTTGAGTGTCAGTCTCTTTGCTTTAGAAAAATATGTCTCAGTTGTGTATCTAAGTGCTTGCCTTGTGTCGAAAGAACAGCAGTTCTAACAATGTGTTTTTAATAGTGAAAAGGAATGTACACAAGCATTTTGTGTTAAAACCCTTTTCCTATGAATTGTATGAAAAAGATTATTACCATGAGTGTCAATTTCTTTGCTTTAGAAAAATGTCTCTCTTTTGTATCTAAGTGCTTGCTTTCTGTAGAAAGAACAGTAGTTCTAACAATGTGTTTATAATAGTGAAAATGAATGAACAGAAGCATTTCATGTTAAAACCCATTTCCTACGAGTTGTATGAAAAAGAGTATTGCCATGAGTATCACTCTCTTTGCTTTAGAAAAATATGTGGCAGTTGTGTATCTAAGTGCTTCCTTTCTGTAGAGTGAACAGTAGTTCAAACAATGTGTTTATAATAGTGAAAACAAACAAACAGAAGCATTTTGTGTTAAAACCCGTTTCGTACGAATTCTATGAACAAGAGTATTGCCATGAGTGTCAGTTTCTGTGCCTTACAAAAATATTTGTCAGTTGTGTATGTAAGTGCTTGCTTTCTGTAGAAAGAACAGCAGTTCTAACGATGTGTTTATAATAGTGAAAACGAATGAACAGAAGCATTTTGTGTTAAAAACCGTTTCCTACGAATTGTATTCAAAAGAGTATTTCCATGATTGTCAGTCTCTTTACTTTAGAAAAATATGTTTCGTTCGTGTATCTACATGCTTCCTTTCTGTAGAAAGAACAGTAGTTCTAACAATGTGTTTATAATATTGAAAAGGAATTAACAGAAGCATTTTGTGTTAATCCCCTTTTCCTATGAATTGTATTCAAAAGAGTATTGCCGTGAGTGTCAGTCTCTTTGCTCTAGAAACAAATGTCTCAGTTGTGTATCTAAGTGCTTGCTTTCTATAGAAAGAACTGTAGATTTAACAATGTGTTTATAATAGTGAAAACGAAAGAACAGAAGCATTTTGTGTTAATCCCCTTTTCCTACGAATTGTATTCAAAAGAGTATTGCCATGAGTGTCAGTCTCTTTGCTCTAGAAACAAATGTCTCAGTTGTGTATCTAAGTGCTTGCTTTCTGTAGAAAGAACAATAGTTCTAACAATGTGTTTTTATTAGTTAAAAAGAATCAACAGAAGCATTTTGTGTAAAAACCTGTTTATTACGAATTGTATTCAAGAGAGTACTGCCATGAGTGTTAGTCTCTTTGGTTTAGAAAAATATCTGTCGGTTGTGGATCTAGGTGCTTGCTTTCTGTAGAAAGAACAGTAGGTCTAACAATGTGTTCATAATAGTGAAAACGAATGAACAGAAGCATTTTGTGTTAAAACTGTTTCCTACGAATTGTATGAAACAGAGTATTGCAATGAGTGTCAGTCTCTTTGCTTTAGAAAAATATGTCTCGGTTGTGTATCTAAGTGCTTGCTTTCTGTAGAAAGAACAGTAGTTCTAATAATGTCTTTATGCTACTGAAAAAGAAGGAACAGAAGTATTTTGTGTTAAAACCCTTTTCCTACGAATTGTACGAAAAAGAGTATTGCCATGAGTGTCACTTTCTTTGCTAAGAAAAACATGTGTCTGTTGTGTATCTAAGTGCTTGCTTTCTGTATAAAGAACAGTAGTTCTAACAATGTGTTTATAGTAGTGAAAAAGAAGGAACAGAAGCATTTTGTGTTAAAACCCGTTTCCTATGAATTGTAGGAAAAAGAGTATTGCCATGAGGGTGAGTCTCTTTGCTTTAGAAAAATATGTGTCGGTTGTGTATCAAAGTGCATGCTTTCTGTAGAAAGAACAGTACTTCTAACAATGTATTTATAATAGTGAAAATGAATGGACAGAAGCATTTTGTTTTAAAACCATTTCTTACGAATTGTATTCAAAAGAGTATTGCCATGAGTGTAAGTCTCTTTGCTTTACAAAAATATGTCTCGGTTGTGTATCTAAGTGTTTGATTTCTGTTGAAAGAACAGTAGTTCTAACAATGTGTTTATAATAGTGAAAATGAATGTACCTAAGCATTTTGTGTTAAAACCCGTTTCCTATGAATTTTATGAAAAAGAGTATTGCCATGAGTGTCTGTCTCTTTGCTTTAGAAAAATATGTCTCAGTTGTGTATCTAAGTGCCTGCTTTCCGTAGAAAGAACAGTAGTTCTAACAATGTGTTTATAATAGTGAAAACGAATGAAGAGAAGCATTTTGTGTTGAAACCCATTTCCTACGAATTGTATGAAAAAGAGTATTGCCATGAGCGTTAGTTTCTTTGCTTTAGAAAAATATGTCTCGGTTGTGTATCTAAGTGCT
>NW_008331682.1:0-817 GCF_000622305.1 Nannospalax galili
GCTTTTTAGTTTAATGAGGTCCCATTTGTTCATTCTTGACCTTGTCTCCTGGGCAGTTGGTGTCCGGTTTAGAAAATCCTTTCCTACACCTATATCTTGTAGGTTATTTTCAATGTTTTCTTCTAACAGTTTCACAGTTTCAGGCTTTACATTGAGGTCTTTGATCCATTTGGAATTGATGTTTGTGCAGGGTGAAAGATAGGGGTTTAGATTCATTTTTCTACAGGTGGAGATCCAGTTTTGCCAGCACCATTTGCTGAACATACTGTCTTCCCTCCAGTGAATGCTCTTGGCCCCTTTGTCAAATATTAGGTGACTGAACTTGCATGTATACATATTTGGGTCTTCAACTTTTTTCCACTGTCTACGGGTCTATTTTTGTGGCAGTATCATGTTGTTTTTATGACTATAGCTCTATAATACAGTTTAATAGCTGGTATAGTAACCCCCAGCATTGCTCTTAGTGCTCAGGGTTGCTTTGGCCATCCGAGGTCTTTTGTGCTTCCATATGAATTTAAGGATTTTTTTTTCTAATTCTGTGAAGAATGTCATGGAGAGTTTGACTGGAATGGCATTGAATCTACAAATAGCTTTTGGTAGGATGGTCATTTTCATAATATTAATCCTTCCAATCCATGAGCATGGGAGGTCCTTCCATCTTGTCTTCCTCAATCTTTCTTTAAAGACCCAAAATTTTCATTATAAAGATCTTTAATGTCTTTGGTCAAGCGTCAGGTTTATTCCAGGATATTTTATTTTTTATAGTTATTGTGAAGGGGAGTGTTTCCATGTACTCTTTCTATGATTGCTTGTTATT
>NW_008331683.1:0-267 GCF_000622305.1 Nannospalax galili
CTCTCACACACACACACACTCCCTCTCTCTCACCTCTCTCTCCTCTCTCTCCTATCTCTCTCTCACACACACACTCCCTCTCTCCCTCTCTCCCTCTGTCTCTCTCTCTCACACACACACACACTCCCTCTCTCTCACCTCTCTCTCCTCTCTCTCTCACACACTCCCTCTCTCTCCTCTCTCTCTCTCTCTCTTTCTCACACACACACACACTCCCTCTCTCTCCCTCTCTCCCTCTCTCTCTCTCTCATGCTGTCTGTTCTCACT
>NW_008331684.1:0-424 GCF_000622305.1 Nannospalax galili
ACAACTTATTCTTCATCTTAGAAGGAATGTCTCTGCATGCTCCACACCACTAAACTACTAGAAATTTCACTGAGGTAGAAGCCCTTGAATTTTGGTTGGATTTATTTCCCATCCTCTCATGCGCATATGCTTAACCAACAAGTCCAGGCTGTCTGCTACGTTCTGCTCACTGGATTCAATCAGCATAACATCATCAATATAGTGGACCAGTGTGATATTTTGTGGAAGACTCGGGCAATCAAGATCCCTTCGAACCAAGTTGTGGCACAATACTGGAGAGTTAATATACCCTTGAAGCAGGACAATAAAGGTATACTGTTGACCTTGCCAGCTGAAAGCAAATTGCGTCTGGTGGTCCTTATGAACTGGTACTAAGAAGAAAGCATTTGCCAAATCAATAGCTGCATACCAGGTACCAGGAGAT
>NW_008331685.1:0-528 GCF_000622305.1 Nannospalax galili
TTAGAATGAATGTCTCTGCATGCTCCACACCACTGAACTCCTAGAAATTTCGCTAAGGTAGAAGGCCCTTGATTTTGGTTGGATTTATTTCCCATCCTCTCATATGCATATGCTTAACCAACAAGTCCAGACTGTGTGCTACCTCCTGCTCACTGGATCCAATCAGCATAACATCATCAATATAGTGGACCAGTGTGATATTTTGTGGAAGACTGAGGCAATCAAGATCCCTTCGAACCAAGTTATGGCACAATGCTGGAGAATTAATATACCCTTGAGGCAGGACAGTAAAGGTATACTGTTGGCCTTCCCAGCTGAAAGCAAATTGCTTCTGGTGGTCCTTTTGAACTGGTATCGAGAAGAAAGCACTTGCCAAATCAATAGCTGTATACCAGGCACCAGGAGACGTATTAATCTGCTCAAGTAAGGAAACCATATCTGGTACAGAAGCTTCAATTGGAGTCACTATTGATTAATTTTTCAATAGTCAACTGTCATTCTCCATGACCCATCTGTCTTCTGCACAGG
>NW_008331686.1:0-258 GCF_000622305.1 Nannospalax galili
CAGCATCACTCTCATACCAAAGCCTGGTAAAGATACAATTAAAAAAAGAAAACCATAGACCCATATCCTTAATGAGCATAGATGCAAAAATTCTCAATAAAATACTTGCAAACCACATACAGACACACATCAAAAGGATCATCCACCAAGATCAAGTTGGCTTTATTCCAGAGATACAGGGATGGTTCAACATACGGTCAATAAAAATCATAAATTACATAAATGGGCTCAACGACAAGAAACACATGGTCATCTCAA
>NW_008331687.1:0-621 GCF_000622305.1 Nannospalax galili
CAGGACATCAATTGCTCAGTAAACAAGGGCAAGAATTAACAAATGGGACCTGATTAAACTAAAACACTTCTGTACATCGAAGGAGACAACCAAGGAGGCAAACAGAAAACCCACAGAATGGGAGAAAATCTTCACCAGTGATACATCCAACAGAGGTTTAATAACCAGAATTTATAACAAACTCAAAAAATAGAGAACCAAGACAAGAAGCAACCCAATTAAAAGATGTGCCAAGGAACTGAGCAGAGGTCTCAGAAGAAAAAATAATGATGGCCAAGAAGCATCTTAAAAGGTGTTCAACATCACTAGTAATTAGGGAAATGCAAATTAAAACCACAGTAAGATTTCTTAAATTTTCACCTTACCCCAGTCAGACTGGCTAAGATCAAGAGAACAAATGATACCAAATGTTGGAGAGGATCTGGGGAAAGGGAAACACTCATCTACTGCTGGTGGGGCTGCAAACTCGTTCAACCCCTATGGAAAGCAGTGTGGAGAACTCTTAAAAAACTACAAATAAACCTACCAGTGAGCCACTTATACCACTCCTTGGCAGATACCCAAAGAACGCATCCTATTGCAGAGACACCTGTACATCCATATTTGTTGCTGCTCTTTTCA
>NW_008331688.1:0-291 GCF_000622305.1 Nannospalax galili
CTCTTGGCTGGCTGCCAAGCCTCATGACCCTCGCTTGTTTACTCCAACTCGAGCCAGTGCGAGGAGCCCGATCATGTGCTGCCTGCCTGATCAGAGACATCATCAAGCATGACCCTGCTACATGGCCCAATGAGCTGCCACTCTGCCTGCCTGCTGCATGTGTGAGTGTGCCCTGATTGGTCCTGGCTGGGAGGAGAGCTGTTGGGAACAAACTATATAAGGACTGAAGTGTGTAATAAAAGAGAAGAAGCCTGAACCTCACCTTGGTGTCTGTGTCGTCTTTCCTCGGCT
>NW_008331689.1:0-453 GCF_000622305.1 Nannospalax galili
GATTTCAATGATATCCACAGATTATTATTGAGTACATGTAAGAATGAAAATCACTCAGATTTACATAGAAATTATTCTAGAAATGATCACACTGTGGGTTACAAAGCCTGAATCATCTAGAGTATATGACTTAAAAATAGATTATGCTGAGCATGGTGGCACACACCTTTAATACCAGGAGTTGGGAGGCAGAGGAAGGTGGATCTTTGTGAGTTCGAGGCCAGCCTGGTCTACATAATGAGTTCCAGGACAACTGGGGCTACAGAGAGACCCTGTCTCAAAAAGACAAAAAAAATCATGTGAGAAATAACCAATAGAAAAGAAATAAAACAAAACACAGAATATAAAACATTTCATTACATCAATAACTCTCGCCAAAGACTGGACAAGACAACCAACAACGTGATAGAAAAAGTAAATTAATAAAAATCCAGGTGAGAAGGGGCTGCTAAA
>NW_008331690.1:0-232 GCF_000622305.1 Nannospalax galili
AACCTTAACACTAAATCTTACCCCAACACTAAGCCTATCCCTAAAACTAAGTGTAACTATATATATAGACCTAGTCCTAAAACTACCCCTAAATATAACCTAAAACTTAACCCTCAATCTACGACATAGGCCCAAGGCTAAACCTAACCCATCCAGAACCCTAGCCCTAAACTTAACCCTAATCCTACCCTAAAACTATCTCTACCATAACATTAAATTTTGACCTAATCCT
>NW_008331691.1:0-879 GCF_000622305.1 Nannospalax galili
TTTTTGGGAAATCTTAAGTCCTCTTGATTTAAGTAGGGTTCTAAGGGAGCGTATTTGTAGTTTTTTTTTTTTTTGGTGTGATGCTGAAATACCCATTATAAAAAGAAAAGTAGAGTTGTCTGGTGTTTAATGTTCCTGGAGCAGTCTGCCACCAGGGGATTGAAATGCTCTGACGGACACAAGCCTAGCTGCAGATTTAAGGTTTACAGGAAAAAAAAATGGCTTTTAAATTTTTTGTTTGTTTGTTATATGGCCACCTTGAATTTTTAAGTGCTGAGCAGGGGATAGTTAATTTAAATTCTCACCTAACTGGTTTTAGCTTTGGTTTGAGTACCCCAGGTGCAAGATAACAAAACCGATTAGGGAAGTTTATTTTAGAAGTTGAGTTTAAGGCTTATGTGAAGATCCCTTAGAACTTTGGGGATTTGTTTCTAGCGGTGTTAAGATAGGAAAGGAAAGTGGGGTGAAGTGCTGATTTCTAAGGGAACATGCCTAGGATCAAAATCTCAAGTGATTCCACTTTAGTCCACAGCATGAACCTGGCCGCAGGTTTAAGGAACTGGCAACCATCCTTGTGACTTTTAACTGGTTGCTGCATTACCAGATTTTTGTATTAGAAAGATGTATAGATAGGAGGTCTTTTGTCTACACCCGTGCAGGCTGTCAGGGTCCGTTAAGAGGACTCGGAGCCTTCAGCTTATGTCAAGGAGTAGCCTTGACCAGAAAGCCTCAGTCGCTTCTTTGTCTTTAACAGTCCCACACGAAGACTTAGACCGAAAATAAAAGGAGGAAGAGAGAAGAGACTGCCAGTCCCCAAGAGTGGGGCGGCTTGGAGGCAAAGCTGCCTTTTAATCTCCTGATGGGAGATGAAGGAAAGTG
>NW_008331691.1:2399-5999 GCF_000622305.1 Nannospalax galili
ATTGTAATACTATACATAATGATTAATTGTCTCTTCAGTTATGAAATCATGTGAGAAGATTTTAACATGTGAAATTGTTTTAATGACTGCATGCTATATTGAACCAATCCCTTTTCAAATGCTTGCCCTTTATGGTCTTATTCTAAGACTGTCAACATCTCAATCCATGAAAATGTTAAATGTGTATGAATAAACTCTTTGGTTTCATGCCTACAGTGAAGTTGCCTCTTCCATAAACCATTGCACTTCCATGGATGTCTCTTGATGTTCTCCATTAACACCCCTGAATCAGAGAATCTGTTATGGAAATATTATTAAAAATAAGTTTCAATTGAGCTGGAGAAATGGCTCAGCAGTTAAGAATGCTTACTGCTTTCCACAGGACCAGAATTCATTTCCTAGCATGCATGTAGGGTGACAAAGCTGGCTGTAACTCTAGCTCTGAGGAATCTGGTGCCCTCTTCTGGACTCCCCTGGTTCCTACAATCAAGTGCATGTGCTCATACACAGGTACACACCTACGGACATAAGTTTGAAATTCTAAGCATAAACCTATGTTCTATGTTATTCTAATCATAAATTATCTATGTGCGTAAAATGCTTTCACTCACACAGATAATTTTACTAATCTCAAGTGAAAGAAAATCTTAGTGCTAAATAGAGGTAATTAACAATATAGAGTTTCTGTTTCATTGACTGAAAAGTTTATGAGGGAAGATTATGGAATGCTCCTGATCCACTGTAGAAAAATGCAATTCATTATTTGTAAATAATGATCCTCTTCAAACTCAGTTAACACCCAATGATGCCAGTGCCCCACAGGACAGTGTTGTCAAATATGCAGGATTTAACTATAGGGCCTCTGCACAGAAGTTATCATTTGCAGATTCTACAGTTCACTCCTTGTTCAGTTTTTGTTTATTTGCTGATCTGTTCTCAATTTCTCCTCCATGAGCAAATCTTGTGTCCATCCTATTGTCCAAGTCATGATTGCTTGCTACTACTCCAAACCTGGTATACAGCAAATGGTGACAGCTGCTGATCACATTTCTCAGTTTTACTGACATTGTGGTGGTTCACCAATACATTGTCTTAACTTCATGTACTGGATCCTCTGCATCCTGTCTTGCTTCTTGATCCATGACCTCTAACCCTCGAAATAGCTGATGTTCATTCACATATTACCCATTTCCTTACATTGTTTACAGTATTATATAAATTAAGCACACTCAATTACATTACTCCTGAATATTGAGTTATAGAACTATACTGAAAATTTACAGGTTTGATAATTTTTATAGCCGAATCCATTATAGGCAGTAATTGATTTAAATATTCTGACTGTATTTTATTTTTAAAGCTTTAAATATAATAAATTTCCACCTGTTTCCAAATTGCCTGTCTGCTGTGCCATTATATTATCACACTGGTGGTTAGAAATGTGATTATTGGGCATTCGTTATTTCTAAAGTGTAAGGAGAAATGGAAAGAACTTCCTAATAAGCATGGTAAATCTTCTTCAGCATTTTGTGCAGATTCTCATCACCAGAATTCCTAAGTTCCCATTTTACCTGAGTGTGCTCAAAAACTCAGTGTTTTAATCCTCAGTGGATGTTAAATATCTTCAGTTTTCTGTAGTATTCTTATAGTGACAATTTAATTTTGTCTAACGTTATAAGATATATACTAGCTACATAAAAAAAATTAAATGATTTTGTTCTTTAAATTTTCTGATAGATTTTTGACAAAAGTTTCAATAAAACATCAACAATTTAATACTTATTTTAAATAACTAATGATTTTCAAAGATATAATAGTTTTATTTTATGCGTATAACACATCGTTGCTGTAGAATGCATTGATTTACATTGAACCCGAGTTAGAGTGGTAAGCTCCCTGATCCAAGTGCTGGGAACTGAAACTGGGTCTCCTGAAGGAACAGTAAGTTTTCTTAACCACTGAGCCACCTCTCTAGTCCCATGCACAATTATTCCTGAATCCTCCTTCTGAGCACTTTGCATCTATTACTTACACCAATGCTCATTTTCCAATTAGAAATCAGCGATGGAGAAAATGAAGTGGCTTTTCAAAGTCACTTTAAGAAAGAATGATTGATGAAGGATCCACAATGGGGAATCTGACCCTAATGACCACATGATAACACATGACAGAATGTGCAGAGGCCACCCTCTAGGGGACCCCATTCTGAGATAGTCAATTGCAGGTATGTCTAGTGAAGACTCTGGGACTTGTTGGTCTGGTAACAAGCAATTTATTTAAAAATTGAGAAGGCTTTTATACATTACAAGGAACTGGCAGTCACATGGTTTGGCAGTGGCATACAAAGATTTAGGGCACAATTGGTTACACAAGAAACAGGACATATAGCTTTTAGCTGGTGCCAGCTAGGGGCTGTTTGTAAAGCAGGTAGTTTAAACTTTTACTCAGGATTACCAGTGCCCATTTGCTAATTTATTGGCCACAAGGTTTTCATTCTTAGGTCAAATAACATAGTAAACTTTTTAACTTTAGCCCATAAGTAAATCTTTAATTTGGCCTATTCTTTTAGCTACTCTGATAGATATTCTGGCCTATTCTGATAGCTGAGAGTTATTTGTTCAGACCAAGGAGGTGGGCTAAGGACTTCTGACAAAGATACTTTCCTTTAGAGCAGGGAGCTTAAACTTTTGACCTGGCAAATTTTGTTCTATTAGTCATGCAATGTTCAGCAAGACAGAGAACTGAGAACTGCTGTATTCAGTGCCCCTCCCCTCAGCAGAGAACGTAACCTGGTCCATCTCGCCCTAGACCATACCATCCTGGTTTCTTACAAGACTGAGCCTCTCTTGCTTAGCAAAAATATTTCTTCAAGCTGAGCATCTGGTGAGAAAGCACTACCTGGAACTTCACAGCATGGCATCATGGGTTTAGAAAAGGAATCTGAAAATATTTGAAACTTATACAATTTTTCAGCATAAAGTCCATCATAATTTTATTTTTAGTAAAAAAAATTCAATTTTAGAAAATATGAGGCTTATCACACTAATCTTGACAATATTTTATTACATTATTTAGTCATAGTTAGGAAACAACAGAGTTGCACCACATGTTTAGGTAAATGTGACAGTGATGGAAGCATAACCCCCCTCTCCATGCTGCTGTAACAAAGGTGGAAAGGTGCCTGTTAAACCACTGATGCTAAAATTGTGATTTTGGAAAATATGAATAAATAAAATGTGTTACTGTTATAGCTTAGGAAAGATGAAGCAGTTTCATAGAAGCCAGTTGGAATGTGGTTGGTGACCCTCAGGGGTCTTTTCTGGAGATTTAGAGGCTCATGGGCACAAGCAGCTATGATAAGTCTCTGAAAGGGACGGCATTAGGAGAGACTGCTGGAGTGTGGCATTCTGAGGGTCCTGAAAAGAGGGACAAACCCTGCAGATGCCAGTACATTAGAGAAGGGATGCAGTCATAGCACAGGCCACTGTGGGAGACAGAGCCTTCAGTCCCATAAGACAAAGGAACTGTGTGACAGATTTCAACGAGGTAGGTAAGTTCCATATCATGTGATATAGACCACAAGCTGGAAATCCCAGGGCA
>NW_008331691.1:6095-8159 GCF_000622305.1 Nannospalax galili
TAAACATTCTATTATTTATAACTTTATTATTGTTTATTTATTTATTATTTATTTATTATTTTGGTCTTTTTGAGACAGGGTTTTCCTATGACCCAGCTGGCCTGGTACTTGCTGTGTTGACCAGTTTGGTCTGGATCTCACAGATATTCATCTGTTTCCTCCTTCCGTGTTCTGGGATTATAGGCATGTGCTACTGTACCTGGCTTTAATAGGGTATTTTAAAAGAAAAACTATATCTCTAGGCTTTCTTGGAGCTACAGGGGGAGGGAGACTGCAGGGCCAGAGCAAGCTTCCTAACCTCTCTGCACTAGAAACAGCTTCAAGAGGACATGGCCTGATTTGGGGGAGAAAGACTGGAATCTGGAGAGATTTTTACCTAATATCATGCACTTTACATTTACCTGAAAAATGACTTTATACAACAGGAGTTAAAGGAAGATAGGGTCCAAGGATTGACAGTTTGACCTCAGGTCTAACTACTCTGGGCTAAACTGGGATTTTGTAAGCATAAATTTTAATCTGAATAAAAACTCATGTGGTCTTGTCATTTATTTTTCAATTTAACTAATTAATTAAATTTATTTTACATACATGAGAGATGCGTCTTCATATATGTAAGTGTACCATGTGTGTAAAATGCTGCAGAGGCCAGAAATGGATGTTGAATCCCCTGGAACTGCAGTTACACACAGCTGTTAGGTGCCATGTAGGTGCTGGGAACTCAGACCAAGTACTCTGCAAGAGCAACAGGTACTTGTAACTGCTGAGTCACCTCTGGGGATTTGCTAGTTGATATTTTAAATATAATTAGGATATAGTGTATAGCTCAGATGAAACTATAGAGTGAATAATATCAATTACAAAATGTACAAATATCTATTCACAGGATTAATAATAAATATTAATCTCTGTACAAGATGAGAGAATTCAGAAGTTTCCTAAGGAGTTTTGTGGGGTTAGTTTGTTCCTACTTGTATAGAAATGGTTTTGTAATTTCAGATGATCTTTAATGACTGGGTCATTTTCTGTGGTTTTAAAACCAGCAGTATTTTAAGCTTTCTTAGTGATTACTTTCATGGTCATGAGTCTTCATAATGGATGACCATACTCTGAAATTAATATGTACATCTCAATTTCAAGGTTAACAGTAAACACTGTTATTACTTTTGCAGAAATCTGACATTAAATAATTAATCATATTAATGAATGTTCAAGTTTCCTATTAGCCTCGCAGAAACGCATGTCTTATCTACACAGTGGCTCTCCCTTGGTCTTCAGACCACCAGTAGCAACCCCTGAGATCCTGGCAGGCATTGGGTTTCCTGGTGTCACCTAAGACTTATTGCACCAAAATTTTGGAGTGTGGGACACCGGCCCCTGAGCTGTCACCTACTTTCCAGCAGATTCTCAGGTCAGAAAAGAACTGAGGACCCCTGATTGGGAGACAAAAAAGCCCAAAGCTCACCACCTCCCTCTCCCATTACCTGGACTTCTAATGACTCAAGTCTCAAGTGATAGAAAATGGGGAGTTCTGGTCATTAACTTCAGGCTTCCATTTGCAATGATCCCACTTTCCCAAAGAAACCCTGAAACAAATCTGTCTCAAGGAGTGAAATACATTTTCAAATTCTGTGACTGTGACCAGAAGTTGTCAGAACTCACCAATCAGCATGGAGAGCTACCTGCACACCAAGACACCTGGGGTGCGTTTTCAGTTCTTGGATGAGGAAAGGAGAATTTCCTGGTAATTCTGACAGATCTTTATACACTTCAAATTAAGTTTACATAGCTAAGACTAATACTCTAAACAGTAAAGAAACAGAAAAGAAACAGAAAAATTTAATCTGTATATTTAATTCATATAAGCAAGTTAAAAACTAGTAGTATTCAAAGAAAAACAGTGTAGTGATAACGACTAACGTTGTACGCATATTCAAAAACCACTTCCCACACTCCCTGCTCCAATAGGAGAGACAAGGCCCTGATGGAATACTTTCACTGTAGATGTGGCCACTCTCACAATGTCCCAACACCTTTAAATACACAGATATGAAATTTATATGA
>NW_008331691.1:8540-16953 GCF_000622305.1 Nannospalax galili
CCCTTCCCCTCCACTCCACTATCCTTTCCTGTCCTTCCTCTCTCATTCCTTCACTCTCTCCCTCCCTCATTTTCTGAGTTACCTGAATGTTGAAATTATAGGCTTCTGCCACTAACTTTGGACTAAATACAAAATTCTACTCTAATTCAAACAATGAACACAGAGTATCCAATCGTGTCAGGTCATTACTCTGCAAAATGAAGGTGTGAGAAGGGAAAATTGCTTGTTCTGTCCCCAGGAGAGACCAGCATGGCATGGACAAAATGCCTATCTCGAATTTGTGAGGCAGGAGGAAGATCTGGCCTTCAGGATGAGGATTCTACCCAGAATCATTGCTATGCTAATGAGTCACCTGGACACAAGGAAACATGAGATTCCACAGGGTAAAGAAAAACATCACAGCACTGGTACACAGCCTTGTGTACTTGCTGCAGACACCACAAATGTCTTAGGGAAGAAGGAAAATCAGCACTGGCCCCTGATCAGTCTCCACATGCCAGGAAGCATTTTGTAGAGAGCATGAATGAACATCTCTGTCCTACAAAGATCTAACTGTGGATGAGGAAACACAAACTGACATCTCTGTTATCAGGATGGTGGACACCTGGGAATTTGATCTACTTCTGAGGTTAGCACTGCAGGTGTGAATGCTGTCTGAAGGAAAATCAGCACTGGCCCCTGATCAGTCTCCACATGCCAGGAAGCATTTTGTAGAGAGCATGAATGAACATCTCTGTCCTACAAAGATCTAACTGTGGATGAGGAAACACAAACTGACATCTCTGTTATCAGGATGGTGGACACCTGGGAATTTGATCTACTTCTGAGGTTAGCACTGCAGGTGTGAATGCTGTCTTTCCAGTGTTAGCACACTTCTCACATATTTATTTCTTTTCACCTGCTGCTGCTTATAATGAGCATTCAGTGACTGTTCCATGGCTGTAACTGAAGCAAGCGATGTAAACAGGAATTAAGTACAAGGAAAAACCAAAGAGAATGCCAAAATTCTGGATGACACTGACCACAAGGAGGTAAACACCCAGCCTGAGTTAAGTGTGTAAGAATTGTGTGTGGTGAGTGTACAAACCTGTGTGTTCCTTGTCAGCAGTGCTCCTGCTTTGATATTGATCTCAGATCCACTGACTATGATTGTAGCAGAAAAAGAGAAACATAACGCCTTCAGCACCTAGGGTCCAAAGTAAAGAAGCTTCTTGCTGTGATGCCCGTGCTGTCTCCTAGAAAGAACGCTGATGTCAACTATCCCCAAAGAAATAATGTTCAAGTTCAAAAGACATGTTTTCTTTTCTGTGTCATAAATGAGCTGCTTAAACTCAGTGCACTACAGAAATGTACTGAAGTCAGAGTTCAGAAACCTTCTACAAATAGCCTAGCACTGTATTCCTACTAACATATTTAAAGTAATAGGCGTTTTTTTCAGTTGAAGGAGAAGAAGATTTTCAGGGAGTAAATCAATTTTTTCTGAGATAATACCATTAACTTGACAGACTCTTCTTCCTGTAGCAGATGGTTTCCTAATAAAACTGTGAGCCCCACCTATGTCAGAGTCTGTCCTTTATCCTTTAGACTCTCACATCAAGGGCACAGCTTATTATATACAGTTCTCTACTACTCTTTGTTGAAATGACAAATGGTGGTTAAAGTGATAATATTTTTGTATTAACTTTGCACTTCATTTCACATTTTTATTTTCAAGCCGCCTCCGCAAATTCTATTTCCAACACGATTGTGACAAATGTAACCACTCTGGGGTTCTCTGACAGCTGGGAGCTGCAAATCCTGCAAGCTTTGCTCTTTTTGGTGACATACATGTTGGGGTTGGCAGGTAACTTCATCACCATCATCACAATGCTGGACCCACAGCTCCAATCTCCAATGTATTTCTTCCTGAAAGACCTTTCTCTTCTCTACCTCTTCTCTCTGTCTGCCACTGTCCCCCAGTCTATTCACAGTTTCCTGACTGGCAGTGAATAGATTTCCTGTGGTCAGTGTGTGCTGCAGGATTTCTTCTTCACATCCTTGGCCTGGGGTGAGGTGGCCATTCTCACAGTGATGTCCTATGACCACTATGTGGCCATCTGCCTCCCACTGTACTATGAGGTCATCATGAATCCCTGTGACAGTTGTGTGGATAAGTGGAGGTATCACAGGAACCTTGTACATAGCAACCACATTCACTATCAGATTCTGCAGGGCAAAAATAATCCTCTAGTTCTTCTGTCATGTCCCCCAGTTGCTCAAGCTCTCCTGCTCCAATGATTACCTTGGTGTGGTTGCAGTCATTATTTTCATGGTGGTGGTGGGAACTGTCTGCTTCACTACCATTTGCCTTTCCTATGTCCAGATATTCTCCACAGTCCTCAGGATGCCCTCTGCAGAAGGACGGTCTAAGGACTTCACCCCTGCCCCACTTGTCTCCTTTTATGTCTCTACTTGTATGTTTGCATATCTAAAGCCAACCTCAGAATGTCCAACTGCTTTAGACATCATGCTCTCTATCTTTTACACAGTACTTCCCCCAAACACTTAACCCTGATATCTACAGTCTGATAAATGAGGTGGTTTGAATGAGAATGTCTATCATAAGTTCAAGTATGTGGAAATTTGTGGACCTTGATCTTGTCAAACACTGAACCTCTGAACCAAAGCCCTAACTCTCCCAATTTTAATTCCTAGACTGTGATTTTTATCTCTAAATATTCAGGTAGGTGATTTTCATTTTCTCTAGGGAACAGGTGAAGGTTCACTGAGGCTGTGAAACAGTAATAGAAAAGTAATGGGAAACTTCTTGGTGCCTGGGAATGGGAAAGGTGCGATGTCAAGGCTTGGATACCCAGGACCACGGGGGGAGTCCAGTCCATTCTTGAGACTCAGTTCTCCCAAGACTAGACTATCAAATGGCAGAAACTTCATCTGTCCCTAACATAAGCCCCAAACACTGGCAAAGTCACTGCCATGCACAAACTAGGACCTCAGGGGAGAAGCTGTGTGAAATGCAGCCATTCAGAGAAGTCTGAAATTTCTGTCCAACATCATGAGATCCTCCATCCTCCACTCTGTTCCACTATCAGCCTATCACTAGGGGAATGTGGAAGTATGGCTCATGATTGGGCACCAAAATCCAGAAGACCACAGCTCTGGGTCACAGGAGGAGACCACAAACAAGGCTTACAGGAGGGAGCCACAGGACCAGTCTCTCATAGGAAGACCACAGCTCCAGCTCATGAGAGATGACCATAGTCCCAGGTTCATGGGAGAGGTCATAATTTCAATTATGTTGGTTCTTACTATTTTCCCGTCTCTACCACTCTGTCAACATGATTATACCAATATTTGAGAAGGAACATTTTGGCTTCTGTGAAGCAAGCAGAGGCAATAGTTACTTGCTGGCTTAAACTGTTCATAGAGTGACATCAATATTGGATAAAACCATATTTCACACTCAAGCAGACAGATGGACCAAAAACTTTCTATTTCACAGTCACAGATCCAGTTGGCTTTTTTTGGTATCTGCTCTTTTCACAACTTCCTTCATGGTCATGCTGATAGTCATCACCACCACCAACAGCTTAGAGGGAGGATTTCCATTCCTGGCACTGGGATTTCTACAAGATATACTCTTTGGGGAAGTATTATCACCACATGTGGCAATATTCCATTTAAAATATGTATTTATACACACACCAATATTATAATGGTTTTTCAAATTAAAATAATTGCTAACGGATTCATTTTAGGGTCTCTTAGAAGACAATTTCACAACACTGAAGAGTCATAGTAGATGACAGAAGCAGGTGTTGAAAAGCCTAAATTCAAAATGAGGCTTCAGTTTCAATCACAATCATTTATTTCTAGTTTTCCTAAAGGAATCAATTATTTTGTAGACAAAATTTTGTTTTCCAGTTCCTCTCTCAGAATGGCAAAGGCAAGCTATGGGGTGATTCTCCTCCTGGGGAGCTCAGACCATCATCTCCCCTGGGAACCTGGCAGGCACTCAGCTTCCTGGGTGTTACCTGAGACTTCTTGAGTCAGAATCATTCTCCAGTACGGCTCTGGCCTTTGAGGTGTAACTAGCTCTCCAGGCAAATCTCAAAGTTGCTAAAGACAGAGACCACTGAACTGGGGACAAGGAAATGCCAAGCTCTCTAAGTCCCTGAATAGCTGTGTGGAAATTTTAATGGCTCCAAGTCCCAGATGACAGAAGGTTATGTGGCATTTTATTCATTAAAGTTAGACTTCCATTTTGAGTGATCCCTACCTGACCCTGAGGAAAAAAATGAAATAAACTATTTGCTCAGAGAAAAGATACATTTAAAAATCTGTGACTATTGAAGTGAATTGTCAAAGATTGTCAGGCAACTCAGAGAGCTGCAATCAACCAAAACATCCCAGGGTGAGTTTTCCACTTGTAGGTGAGGAAAGAGGAATGATGTTATGGAAATTCAATAATACTTTCTGCTGTTCAAATAAAGTTTACAAAATAAGACCATGATTCCAACAAGGAAAGAAGCTCACCTTCCTGAAAGTGAGCAGATGAACAAAGTCCATAGCATTAAGTCGCTTTTGGCAAGCATTTTGTTACAGTGAGAAATGTAACTAATATAGAAAGTTGGACCATTGAGTCCAGTGTGTGGTGAAGCTGACCTGTGGTTCTTAGGCCTTTGAAACTGGTTTTTAGGAGGAATGTGGAAGAGTGTGGAGCTGTGGGCTAGAGAAGATTTGAATGCTCTAAGAAATGCTTAGTTGGCAATTCCAGTGGAAGCTCTGAAGACCAGAATGCTGAGAGAAATGTACACAGAGGTGGCCCCGCTCATGGGATCCAAGCAGAGCAAGGGCCCCCTCAGAAAATTGAGGGATGCCATTCATGTTAGATTCTGGATAAAGTTAAAAAAATTGTTAAGAAGTTAAATTTGTCTGAATTAAAAGTTACTGACTGGTGTGTGTGTGTGTGTGTGTGTGTGTGTGTGTGTGTGTGTGTGTGTTTCTTCAGGTCTGTATGCATGCATGTACTCATTTTTTATTCAGGTCTGAAATGAGAGAAAACAGACAGGTATGAATAATGTGAAGTCTAGTTAGGAAACTGTGAGGGAGTTTAAATTGTGGACAAGAAGGCACAGACAAAGCATCTGTAGTTGTTGAAGATTGCATCAGGCAGGTTCTCTAGAGCAAGAGAAGGCAAGGAATGCATGTGCATTGTTAAGGGGGATTCACTAGAATGGCTTACAGTCCTTAGGCCTGCTAGTCCAGCCATGGCAGTCTGTATTCTGAGAGGCTGTTTGTATGTCTCCTATTCTAGGAAACCAAGGACTGTACTCTGAGACTTGGCCTGGAGAAAACCTCTGACTAGAGGTGAAAATGCTTAAGTCAGTGCCATGCAGATGGGAATGAGACTCAGTGTCCCTGTAAGAAGGGTGAGAAGTAGCAGGAGCTTAAAGGTACATATGTCCAAAGAAAGCTTGTCAACAGCACTACCCAGCACCTAGATCCTGAAAAACAACCTGGTTAATAACAGTCACTGCTGTGCTAATGAAGCGCACCGTCTGATTGTGTGAGAAACATTACAAAGACCAACAGAGGAAGGAAAATATGACCTTGGGGAAAGGGAAATTTTGCTTCTTCTGGACATGTGTCAAAAGAATTTCCATGCCCTGGTGCATGGGGCTTTTGATAACTGACAGCATTTCAGTCTTTTGGTGTTAATATGGATCTGGGGGCTGTGTAAGTGATTTGGGTGCTTCCAGATGAGACGGGTCATTTAGGGGAAGAGCTCTGTCTGGAGGCCAAGTCGGCACTTTCATTGGAGATGAAAATGAGTTTAGAAAATAATATGTCCCCAAATCCTGACAGGAATCTCATTGGCTGGGGTTGTTTATTGATGATTCTTTTTTTTTAATAAAAATGTTTTATTTATTATTTTTATGTGTGTGAGTGTTATGCTTGCATGTAAGCGGATGATTCTTTTTAAAAAAAAGTTTTATTTATTATTTTTATTTTATGTGTGTCAGTGTTATGCTTGCATGTAAGCGTAAGTACACCTATGTCATGCAATGCATGCAGAGGACAGAAGAGGCCATCGGACCCCCTAGAACTGGAGTTACAGACAATTGTTAGCTGCCATGTGGGTGCTGGGATTCGAACCCAGGTCTTCTGCAAGAACAACCAGTGTTCTTAACTGCTGAGCCATCTCTACAGCCCCTATTAACCTTTCTTTTGTTGGAAGGCTGACCAGTATAAGAACATTCTGATGGGTGAAGGCCTAGGCAAAAGGCCTGAATAAATTTTGAAACAAATGGAAAACACAAGGGCCAAAGAGTAATAGCTGGACGATCATGGGTAGGGGGCTCAAGGGAAGGAGTAGCCAAGGGAGGATGGAACCCCATATTGGGTTAAAGGATCCCAGTTGATGTAGTTGATCGTTAATTTTACTTGTACTGTCTAATAAACATTTAGTTCCATCCCTCAGATATCCAGACCTGTTGTGAGAGAAACTACATTTTTCTCCCAGAGTAAGACAGAGACCCCTTTTTCTGCTAAAAAGAGGTCTAGTCCCCATCTTTCTGGGAGTACAACCCCAGCTAGTGACTCTCATTCAGCCTCAACTTCTAAATTCTAGGAATTGCTTTCCCATTTCTCTGAGGGAGTCCTGAGTTTCACCAAGAGGGTCTGGAAGTAAGTTATGGCAATAGGAGACAACACACACTCCCATGCAAATTCCATGGCTGCCATAAGGGGGATAAGTTTCACAGCATGTTGGTGGTAAAGGGGAAAAAGATGGACTGGAAAAGGGTGTCAGCATGGCCCAGGAAAATAGAAGATGATAGGTAGGCAAGAAAGAAGATGCCAGTCTAATTGGCAGGAAGGCATAGGTAAGAGCTAGTTCCACATAGAAAGAAGACCCAGTTCCTGGAATAGATGAGTTTAGGGGGAGAGAGAGTAGGTGTTGTAGAGGGTAAGCCCATTGAATTTATGTTAAAGTTGGGGAGAATTGACTACTTAGCAATAATGAAACTTGTGTTTTATACATGCCCAAAGTTAGTTATTTTCACTTTTGTCATAAAAGTTTTATCATCAGTGCAGAAATTTTTGAAAATACTTTGTTAGACCCATAGCTAAATATTAAGAAATATGTAGAAATATTCAGGATAGAGTCATGTTTTAAGGGGCCTGCCCTCTCGTAGGCTGACAATGCTCCAGCAGATGCCACACCTGAAGAGTCTATAAGCAGCAGTGATTGGACCTAGTGGCTTAGAAAACAAAAGTAGACAAGACATTGGAAGGAGGGCATGGATCTTGGAAAATCTGAGGGAGGAGTGGAGGATAAATGTTGTTAAAATACAATGTATGCATGTATGAAATTAGCAAAGAATTAATAAAAACACTATATTAATTAAAAAGTATGGTTTTTATAATTTTTTCCCCACTTCTGTGATGGTCCAAGTGCTTTGTGGGGAAGATGATGTCCCATCCTGGAGCAAAACAGTTTCTTCTGGACATGAAAGGACCATAGCACTCATGAACTCACACACGTTGTGGTTGCCTGTACAAGACCTGCACAAGAAAGCCAGTCAACCTTCTACAATAGAAGGGCAATGAGCTCCCACAACTAAGGTGCAATGGACAGTTGCTGGCTTCTGGGAGACAGAGTGACATTTTTCTTTGAGTGTGGCCCCTGGGAGTTTGACCATGCTCCAGTGGATGGACCACACCCAGAGCATATGTATAGCACAAATTCGATTTTTTAAAGGGGGGCTAGAGAGATGTCTCAGCTGTAAAGAGCACTTATTCTTGCAGAGGA
Organism: Nannospalax galili; assembly: GCF_000622305.1. Classification (NCBI taxonomy): domain Eukaryota; kingdom Metazoa; phylum Chordata; class Mammalia; order Rodentia; family Spalacidae; genus Nannospalax; species Nannospalax galili. The sequence goes on from NW_008331691.1 coordinate 16,354, forward strand.
CCTGGGTTAGGGTCCCAGACCCACCTGGCAGCTAACAACCATGCATATCTTCAGTTCCAGAGCATGTTGCACCCTCTCCTGACCTTTGACGGCATTTCATGTACATGGTTCCCTTATATACATACAGGTGAAACACTCATACACATAAAATAAGAATGAATAAATTTTAAAAATTATAAAGACAATAAAAAATTGAGGAAGTATGTTGGGATACACCTGTGGGGGAGTAGGGTAAATATGGTAAAAACACATTGCGTGAAATTCCCAAAGAATTAATAAAAATGTGTAAATTTAAATTAAAAAAAAAACTGTGTATGGTAGCATGCACTTTTAATTCCAGTTCTGGAAAAAGAAGGGAAGATCCTTGGGACTTGATGACAACCAGCCAGCTCCAGGCCAGTTGATCAACTGTGAGAAGCACTGAGGATGGTATATGTCCCAAAGCTTTAAATAGTCAGCCAAGAAACAAGCACACCTATCTCATTAGCATGGAAATTTGCTCTTGTCTTTAATCAATGCTAAAATTGTATGTATATAATAACAGTCAAGCTCCTAGAATTATTTGACAATAAATTTCTAAATGGAAACTGTGTTTTTAAC
>NW_008331691.1:17174-21108 GCF_000622305.1 Nannospalax galili
CATGCAGATTCTCATGAGCATGTGAACAGCTGTGTTTTCATCTGAGAATGCTCAGGACCTCAGTAGCTCAGTGGGACACGATCTTCATCATCTTTTCTTTGTGAGTAGAGTCAAAGTTACTTTTATCATTGGTATATTTTTTCTGATGTCCCATATTTATATAAGCCTCTTAAATCAAGTTAAATCATTTTGTTTTGAAGTTTTATTTAAAATTTAAATACAGGGATTGGAGAGATGGTTCAGTGGTTAAGAGCAAATACTTCTCTTACAGAGGATTGAGTTTTGATCCCCAGCACCCATAAGACACCATGGTAATTTTAGAAAATAATTTGACCATAATAAAATCTATACATTTCTTCAACACTAATCACATCTCCCAATTTCATTTTAAATAGTGTTTTTCTATTTTTTATAATTTTGATCTACATTATATGTGTTGTTGTGTTATCTATTCACAGTTAATAAAAAAGACCAACAAAGTTTTAAAACTATGTTTGTGTGGAAGAAATAAGGATAAACCCTTAAAACCTGGTACAAAACCTATTATCAATGGAAGCAAGCAGAAAGATCAGCTGGTTTTATGTACACACTCAAAATACATCTCCTAAGATTGTGAATTAGAGACTAGAGAGATGGCTTATGGTTAAGAGCAGCAGGCTGCTCTTGTATAGGACCTGGGTTCAATTTCCAGCACCCACATGGTGGTTAATAACCGTCTGTTACTCCAGTTCCAGGGATTTTGATGCTTTCTTCTGGACAGCAAGTGCACTGCTCACTTGTGGTGTGCATGCCAGTCAAAGAGTCATATACATAAAACAAAAAACATCTTTCATAAAAAGGGAAGAATACATTTCTCATAAGAATTTGAAAATAAACACCCTCAGGTCCTCTCTCATCAGATCTCAACACTGGTCCTGGTCGTCATAAAGGCAGAAGCATATATTGGGTGGGTTCACAGCACTGTCCAATATAAAGAAAGTAAGCTAGATTGAAACAGGGATGAGCCCTTGTAAAATGGGATAATTTGAGAATTAAAGAGAAATGAATGTGGAAAAATACTAACAATGAAATTTCCTACAAAGTGTGGTTTCTCTTTGAGAGAAATGCTAAGTGACTTTTAAAATATAATGGTTATTTAATTGTGCAGCAAAAATTAAATATTTTGAGCAATAATATTAATCATGATTTGTATAGAACGATAATTATAACTAAAATGTTAGTAATTTCTATGAAACATACTAAGGGATCTCAGAAATTAACAAAACAATATCGTGAGGTTACTTAATTTTTCAGCACTTCAAGAATAAGTGTTAACTGGATCACCTTGTGCAGGTTCCAGGAACTGTTGTTGGATATATTCTAGGATCTCTTAGTTGATATTTTTACAATACTGAGTTGTCATAATGGATGATCAAATTTGCTGTTCAAAATCTGAAATTCCATATGGAAGCCTCAATTTCACAGATAAAGATAAGGATGAACAAAGATTTCTAATTTTCCAGAAGGCCTGTCATTAGAGGATCAATTATTTTCATGAATGCTTAAAATGTCCTGTTAGCCTCTCAGGAATGCACAATTAAGCTACTCAGTGACTCTCCACCTATGGCACTCAGACCAGCATTGATGGCCCCTGGAGGCCTGGCAGACACAGTTTTCTTGTGTCACCTGAGACCTCTGAGTGAGAATTGCAATTACAAGTGTAGGTCTCATGCCTTTGAGCTGTAAATAGCTCTCTCGGAGATTCTCAGGTGAGCTGAGGACTGAGAACCACTGCACTGGGGACAGCAAAACCCCAAGCTCACCAATTCCATCACTGTTTTGTGGACATCTCAATGACTACAAATCTCACATGACAAAGTGAGAGAGCAAATAAGGAGTTTTTGTCATTAAGCTCAGGCTTTCATTTGGAATGACCCAGCCCTCCATGGGGGGAACCACAAAACTGAAATGACCTGTTCCTAAAAGAGTCCCTGTCCTTAGCACTGTAGCTTACCAGACCATTGACATGCAGGTTTACAAGTCTGCCAAGTTGTTTGAATTATTCAGAAAAGCATAAACCTTCTTTTTCTTCTTTGCATCTCTTTCTCACCAATTATCAGGGAAGCACAGCCTGTCAACTCTGACCACAGAAGCAGAGAGCAGGGAAACTCCCAGGGTGGAAGCCTTCTTTCTCCAAAGCTTAAGTCAAGGCAAGCTGCCACGGCCTAATGCAGCAATGGCTGTGCTAATAGTAAAGCTCCCAACACTGTTTCTGATCTAACATCCTGTGACTAGCAGATGAAAACCTTTTAGAATGTATTATCTTAGCAGACCACCCGGTGTCACCAATCAAAAGGCTAAGAATGTCATCAGATAGCATCTGAGACCTATAGTAAAAAGCCCCTTGCTTTGCTGCAACCCGCCTACTGAATGTATCCACCAATGTATTTGAAAAGTGTCTTATTTATAACTTTTCTTTGTTCTATTAATATAAAACTTCATGAACCTGTTGGCACATTGGAATGTGGAAATTGGGGTAACCTGAATCTGTGTTCCTAGGCCAAGGTCCCTCATATTTGACTCCAGAATAACCTACCTCTTTTTTGTAAATTGAGCTTTTAAAATTTCATACATTTCCCACTTAAATCCGGACCACCTCCTCCATCTCTGCTTCCCACTGAGTCCTATTCATTCAGGTGTTTGTACCCAAATGTCCTTCACTGTAAATTTGTCCATTGGAGTCCAATCAGCATATCCAGTGATTGTAGGTTAGTCACTCTCCTTCACCCAACCGCAATCAGCCTTAAATAGTTTTCATCTAGTGCTGGCTCACCGCCTATTTGTCACCTCCCCTTTGGGACCTTGTTTAATTGAGCTGTCATTTTAATTGACCCACCACTGCTGCAAGCTCAAGTAAGCCTCCAATGGCCTGGAATCCTCCACCTCCTTATGTCCATGAACCGGCCCTGGCTCTTTCAATGTTTCTGCCTCTTCTTTTGTATTGGTCCCTGAACTGTGATTGGGTGAGGTTCCATATAGGAGTCCCATCCTAAACTCTACAGTCTCTTATTCTCCTAAACTTGGCCAGTTATGGCCTTCTGTGTGTATTGCACTCTGATGTACTTGGAAGCCTCATTGGTAAAAGGTGAGGGTTGCATTAGCTCTCTCTCTACCCCTTACTCCTCTGTGTTCCATGACCCTTGGTTGTAGAGATTCAACTGCAGATGTGTTACCTAGTACTGGGCATCTCCCTGGTGTATGCTCTCTGTGCCTGACCAGATATGCAACTCTGCAGTAGCCTCCATCTGTTGCAAAAAGAAACTTCTTTGATGAGTGCGGTATGGCATGCTTGTCACTTTAAGGAGGTCTCTTCTATCTGGCACTGCATTCCCTACTGAGCAACTCCTAGGTATACATATGCACTAATGTTCAGACATTCTTTGTGCATTTTTCATAGGGTTTCTAGGCCATCAGTTTACCCACTAGGCTTTCTCCTCCTTCCCTTCCTAGTCACAGTGCCCCCATTATCCTCACCCTTCCCGCAATACCTCCCGACTCCTGCCATCTTTCCTCTCCTGACTTCCCTCACTCCCCCACACTATGGTCCCTTGCATGTCCCTCCCTCCTCTCCTCCTTGCCAATTAGTCCCACTTTTTTACCTCCCTCAGGTAACATATGTTCCCTACTACCCCCCTTTCAGCTTGTTTCTTTTCCTTTTTTTTCCAAGTACCTTTGCCTTTACCTGGCTCTTGGTGTTACGTCAGCATTTATATACTCACATATAAGGGATTGGAGCTACAATCCACAAATGAGGGAAAACATATGTCACTTGCTTTTCTGTGTTTGTGTTACTTCACTTAGTGTAACACTCTCTAGCTCCATCCATTCACCTGTGAATTTCACAATTTCATCTTTTCTTACTGCTGAGTAGCACTCCATTGAGTAGATGTACCAT
>NW_008331691.1:21541-23693 GCF_000622305.1 Nannospalax galili
CAGTTCTATGTATATGCTAGACATTAATCTCTATCAGATATGTAGCTGGTGAAGAACTTATCCCATTCGTAGATTTCCTCTTCTCTCCCTTGGTTGTTTCATTTGCTGTACAGAAACTTTGTAATTTAATGAGGTCCCAATTACTGATTGTTGACCTTAGTGCCTGAACAGGTGGTGTCTGATTTAGAAAGTCATTTCCTGTGTCTATACATTGGCAGGTGCTGCCCACATTATCTTCTAGCAGTTTCTGAGTTTCAGGTTTTATATTCACGTTTTTACTAACCATTTTGAGTTGACTTTTGAGGAGGGTGAAACATAAGGGTCAACTTCATTTTTCTACAGGTCAAGATCCAGTTTGCCATCACCATTTGTTGAACATGCTATCTTTCCTCCATTGTGTGTTCTTAGCACCTTTGTTGAATACCAGGCAGCTGCAATTGTATGAAATCATGTTTGGGTCTTCTTTTGGGTTCCATTGACCTATGTGTATATTTTTGTGCCAATACCATGCTGTTTTTATGACTATAGCTCTGTAATTTAATTTGAGATCTGGTATGTGATCCCCCACAGCATTGTGCTTTTTGCCCAAGATTGTTTTGGCTATCTGAGGTCTTTTGTGATACCATATGAATTTTCATATTATTTTGTCAAGCTCTGTGAAGAGTGTCATGGGTATTTTGATTGGGATTGCATTGAATCTATAAATTGCTTTTGGTAAAATTGTCATTTTCATAACATTGATTCTACCAACCATGAGCATAGTAGGTCTTTCTATCTCCTAGTGTCTTCCTCAATATCTTTCTTTAGAGTTTTGAAATTTTCACTGTAGAGATCTTTAATGATTTTGGTTAGGTTTATTCTGAAACATTTTATATTTTTAAGGCAATTGAGAATGGGAGGGTTTCCTCAAGTGCTTTTTCTGATTTCTTGTTATATAGAAAGGCTAATGATTTTGTAAGTTGATTTTGTATCCTGCCACTTTACTAAAAGCATTAGTCAATTATAACAGTTTTCCAGTGGAATTTTTAGAGTCTCGTATGTATAATATATCATCTGCAAATAGGGATAATTTGACTTCTTCTTTTTCAGTTGGTACTCCTTTAATTTCCTTCTCTTGTCTTAATGCTCTAGCAAGGGTTTCAAGCACTATATTGAAAAGGAGAGGAGATAGTGGACAACCCTGTCTGGTTCCTGATTTTAATGAGAATGCTTCCAATTTTTTTTTCCATTTAAGATGATGTTCACTATGGGTTTGTTGTACACAGCTTTAATGAGGTTGAGGTATGTTCCCTTCAGACCAACTCTGAGGAATTTTAAAGGGAATGCATGTTGGATTTTGTCAAATGAATTTTCTGTATCTATTGTGATGACCATGTGGTTCTTGTCTTTAAGTCTGTTTCTATGTTTTATTGCATTCATTGACTTACAAATGTTGAACCATCCCTGCGTCTCTGGAATAAAGCTGACTTCATCATGGTGGGTGATATTTTTTATGTGTGTCTGTATGTGGTTTGCAAGTATTTTATTGGATATCTTTGCTTCCCAGAATAACCTGTCTCTTATCCCTTTTACAGGGAGGGTTATGCTTTTGCATTGTCAACATCTTGCCTGCTGTCCTAATTTGATTTCTATTGCTGTGATAAAAACACTGACCTAAACCAACTTGAGGAGGAAAGATTTTATTTGCCTTAATTGTATTAGTTACTTTTTTGTTGCTGTGATAAAACATCACGACCAGAGTAACTGATAGAAGGAATAGCATGGCAGGAAGCATCCAGAGCATAAAGATTAGTGCTCCATCTTCAAGCATGTACAGGAATCAGATAGACTGAATGCAGAAACGGGCTAATGAACTCTCACAATCACCCCAGCATAATGCTTCCTCCAGGTAAGACTTACCTCCTAATGATTCCATGGCATTTCCCAAACAGCACTGCAAACTGAACAACTGTTCAAATATTGAGCCTATGGGATCACTTCTAATTCAAACCACCACACTGGTTAGAATGAATCATCAAGGTAAATCAAGGTAGGAACTGAAGCAGAGACCATGGAGGAATGCTGCTTACTGGCTTGCTTCCCTTGGCCTGCTCAGCTACTTTTCTTACATCCCTAAGCAAACCTGCCTCATTATGACACTGTCCACAGAGGG
>NW_008331691.1:23981-24721 GCF_000622305.1 Nannospalax galili
ATATAATACAACTTTAAAAGTTCCACTCTGTAAAAAATTCAAACACATTATGGGCTGGAGACAAGGCTCAGTGGTACGAGCACTGAATGCTCTTCTAAAGGATGAAGGTTCAGTTCCTACCACCAAACTGGTTGCTAACAACCATCCATAATTCCAGTTTCAGGGAATCTGATGTACTCTCTGGCCTCTGTGGTCATTGAATGCATGGGTGCACTTACATACAGGCAAAGCACTCATATACGTAAACTATAAATTAATAATAAATAAATAAAAATTCAAACACTTTAGAAGTTAATGTCTCTTTTTAATATCCAAAATCTTTTAACTGTGGCATACTATAAACTTAAAACTAAGTTATACACTTTTCATTTCCAAAGGGAAGAACCAGGGCATAATTACAAATCAAAGCCAATTCAAAATCCAGCAGTGTAAAAAATTCAATGCTCAACACCTGTGATTCATGTATGATCTGACTCCAAAATTCTGAGTAGCTCCAATTCTCTGTAATCCACAGCACCCACAGCTGGTCTCCTAGGATCAGACTGGTTCCTCCCATTACCTGCCACCGTCCTTGGTTCGATCCCAATGTCCTGATACCTGGGGCTCCACTGCAACTGCACCTTCACCAATGGCTTCTTCAGGCCACAACTTCTCTCTATGATCCCTCCAGTCATTCAGTTTTCACGTTACCACAATCAGAGCCACATGGGAGACTCGTAAACATTACCAAGTACAATTCT
>NW_008331691.1:25273-26181 GCF_000622305.1 Nannospalax galili
CGCCTTTAATCCCAAAACTAGGGAGACAGAGGCACAGGGATCTCTGTGAGTTCAAGGCCAGCCTGGTCTACTTATTAAGTTCCAGGACACCTGGGGCTACAGGGAGACCCTGTTCAAAAAGACCAAAAAAAAAGTTATAGTATATCATCAAGGAAAATCAAAGAGGCAACTCAAGGCAGGAACTTGGAGGCAGTTTAAGACTTGGAAGGCTAACAGTAAGTGCTATTGCTAGCACAAGGCTTCTGCAGCAGCCAGGTGTGGCTAAAGGAGAGGTAATAACTTCAGCTGCAGGCAGAGACAGACCACTCAAGAGAGGCCCAGCAGGCTAGAGCATGGCCTTAATTCCCCTTGGCCCTGGGCCAAGTTGAGTAGTCTTGGTTAATGCCACTGACCATAGAGAAATGCAATGCTGTCCCTTTGCATGACCTGTATGTGAAAGAGGGAGAACTTTTGGAGAATGTGGGTCTTGGAGGGTGAACATGAACAAGGGTATTCCTCCCATCCACATGAATGCACATCATTGTGTTCTTTTAAATAAACAACTGACGCAAATAAAGGAATCTTTTCATGCTCTAGTTCATCTTGGTAACATTTTTCTTTAGTTCTCTTAGCTACTGACTTCAGAAATGAGCTAGCATTTGCGTAAAATAGTTAATGATGTGCCTGTGGTGATCCTGACCACCCTCTTTAAAAGGGTTCTATTACATGTATGGCATAGTGTAGATTTCTCAGTGTTTTATGGACTTAAAAAGATATCTGGGACTACTCTTTCATCTTCACTTTCTTGCTATTTGAAACCCTGGTGACTTTCTGTTTGCCCTGAAAAAATAAATATGTATATTTATGAGATATGTTTCTACATAATCAGTTCATAATGACTATTACTGTTTCTGAATTTGTGAAGAATT
>NW_008331691.1:26274-29491 GCF_000622305.1 Nannospalax galili
AGCAAAGCTCCTAAATTTTGCTTTGAAAAGTAAAAGTAAAAGTAACACATAATGGGATTAAATATAGTCATTCAGTGTAAAGAAGCTAATTGTTTCTGTTTCATTTGTAGAGTTGCCTCTCCTCATGTACTATATAACCCTTCTAAGCATTGATAGTATTGAATATCTGCCCCAAATGACTTAATTTTCATATTATTTTTACTTTACTTGGTTGTGTTTTTGAAAACCCTAATAAATAACTCTTAACATACTACATAAGTGCTATCACTTGTTGATCTTAGCTCCAAACCCTCCAATACAATGTACCTCTCACCATGCATCAAAGAAGCTTCATTTTGCAACTGATGGAAACTATTACAAAGTTCAACATATGCTTCCATGAAAGAAGTGTGTGTGTGTGTGTGTGTGTGTGTGTGTGTGTGTGTGTGTGAGAGAGAGAGAGAGAGAGAGAGAGAGAGGGGGAGAGAGAATGTAGGGAACATAGCAGAACAGGAGGTAGAAAGAATATTAATGCATGTCCTAACCCTCACCAGCAAAGCGTCTTCATGCAACAGATTGTGATTAACCCAAAAGCCACAACTGGCTGAAGTACAGAGAATAAGAGGCTGCAGAGTATTTATGACTGAATAGGACAACTATTTCAAATGTCTGCCTTCCAAGTCTCAAAAATCATTGTAAAAAGAGGGGACAGAAAGATTGTAAGAGCTGGAAGTGGTAGATGCCCAAATGTAATCAGAGAGCTGGGAAGTTACTCATATGAATGCACAGTAATAGTAACACCATGCACAGATCCTTCATAAGCTCAAGTCAGTATAGATGTGGCAAAGTGGTTATGAACCTCCAACCTTAACTGAGAAACATTGGGAACCAATAATTTCTGGGAGAGGGAGAGTCAGTGTTCTTTAAAGGTGTGATACTTTCTTTACAGTTGTGTTATCTAGGTTCCAGTGTATGGATGCAGACTGAAGGCTATTTTGCAGCCTAAATTTCACTCTCTAGACCTTAACATACTTAACTTAGTACATGAAATCTGGTGGGGGGGCAATAAAAAAGGGGTGTAGATAGGGGAGGTATCTAAATCTAATAAAAATAGGAAATTCTCAAAAATTCAGTGAAAATAATAGAAGATAAAAGAGAAATAAATACATAAAATATAGAAAGGAAACAGAAATATGTTCAAATAAAAGTCCATTAGAATCTCTTGACAGGCCTCAAGAGCATGTATCAGTTGTTCTCTTTTTTTCCTTTTTGCCTCCAAGCCTGGACAAGAGTTTGATGAACCATGAATATGATTTCAGACACTTTGATAGCTTTTGGAGTGGCTAGAATCACAGTCTGAGGTCCATCTCAGATAGCGTCTATGGGAGAAGAGAAATTTAACCTCATTTCATTTTTACATTAAAAGAATTGTAAGATCATCTCTCTTGGCTAAATTTCTAAATAACGCCTCATATGGACTTGAGCTAATGACTGGGAAGAGCAATTCCTTGCTTTGTTAAAGAAACATACCAAATATTTTAGTTTTTGGCTATATTTTTCATGTTGGGTGTTTAAGAATATGAAGATGACCAAAATTAATAACAGTCCTTTTATTGTCAAAGCCAGTTGAAGATCTATTCCTCAGGGGTTATTTGGGCTTGAAAGGACTTTGACTCCTCTCACCTTTTTGTTGCCCATTTTTCCATCTATGTGAGAAAAAGTCAAAGGCCTTACTTGACTTTGGCTTTGCTTAGAAGCATTGAGGAGAATATTTTCTCTACGTTGACCCTTCTCTTTGTAGATTTGACGTTGGTTGTAATTCGCCTAGTGGTGTCTCTGTGGCCTCCTTTAACAAGAGAGTGTGTGATTCACCACAATTATAGGACATTTTGAGAGATGCCACACAGTCCCTTGGGACCTTCTCAACAGTTGATGGTAAAGAGAAAGCTTATCCCCTTTAATCCTTCTGACCACATCAGTCCATGTACTGTTATTGAACACCAAGAATTCACTTACCCCTGTCTGGTATTTTTACTACTGCAAAATATTTAAATAAAAGTTGAGCAAGTATCAAACACTTTTAAATAATATTTGATTAAGCATGTATTTTATTCTTTTAGCCAGTATTTTAAGTTGATACCAAGAGGAGATCCATAATTCTATTGATTTAAGTAGCGATCTGAGTGAACTTTGTCCTTATAAATTTTAAGATTCACCTGTCCTCTGTAAGTGTAATCTTTGATACGCCTTAAGCCACTAACTCAGACATACATCACTTTTCTACACCTCCCAGATTTCTTTTCCATTCTGGAAATATCCAGCATCTTAATCTTCATAAGGAAATATTGTTCATTACTAAGATGTTTTTATTTTCAGTCCTTCTAATCTTTGCTTTTACTTAGTGATCTTTTCATAATAATATCAATAAAAGTTTACCACCTCTTGTGAGAAGTTTTTCCTGCTGAGAATACTAAGAAATATTTATCCCTTCTCACAAGGTTCCAGAGGATAAGCAATGCTTCATTCCATCAACATTCACCTGGGAAAACTATGAGTTTACTGAGCTTACTTACACAGCTTATGTGAGAGGTTACTGACAAAAGTGTGGATGATTGAAAAATGTCTTCATTAGAAAGTCTTCCCCCAGCGTGGATGATGACATCCCCATTGCCTCTTGGGTAGAGTTCCTTCTCCCTAGTCTTCCCAGGCTATATGAACTAGCTCTTCCCAATGGCCACAAGGTCATGTGCAATTAGGGCAGAATTGCATATAACCTGTTGGGGGGTGGCTAGACACTGAGGTGAGGGTTCAACAGCCCTGCCCATGCCCCCACTTATGAAGGAGCATCAACAGTCAACAGTTCCAACTGTGATGATATTTCATAAGCAAATATAGTTCATCTTTTTAAGATGACAGTTATTTTGCTTTGAAGATGTTGCTGTGCTTTAAACCCATATGAAAAGTGAATAATATAGTAAGTCACTATTACCTGTGTACATTTTTTTGGTCTTTCTAAGACAGGGTCTTCCTGTAGCCCCAGCTGTCCTGGAACTCACTATGTAGACCAGGTTGGCCTTGTACTCAGAGAGATCCATCTGCCTCTGCCTCCCAAGTACATTTTAAACACCTAAGCTATTTGCTGCTAGTCTTAAGCAAACCTTTCCACATGGAATTTTCAATCTTTTCGTGGAAGTCACACAAAACCCAAACCCAAGATTTAGAAAAGATATTACATTTT
>NW_008331691.1:30070-30921 GCF_000622305.1 Nannospalax galili
TATTTTTATTTTATGTGTAGGAGTGTATTGGCTGCACGTAGGTAAGTGTACCTGTGTTGTACAATGCCTGCAGAGGACAGAGAGGCCATTGTATCCCCTGGAACAGGAGTTACGGACAGTTGTTAGCTGCCATGTGGGCGCTGGGATTCAAACACGGGTCTTCTGCAAGAACAAACAGTGTTCTTAACCACTGGGCCATCTCTTCAGCCCCATAAGTAGAAAATAGAGAGAAGCATTAGAAAAATATCCTCAAATCTATGTTCACAAGATTCCCCAGCAACCAACTAGAGAACCTTGTTTAATCTATCATATCAAAACTACTGGTTGAGAGACTTCTATGCAAAAATTCCTCTCTATTATATCCTTTAATGGGCATCCCATTAGGTACTTTTACTATAGAAATCTTTATATCTGTAATGACTAATACTGGGTATCAAATTCACTGAATCTGGTATTAGCTGAGATGAGAAAGACCTTCTTGATTGGGTCATTTTAAGCTGGAAGACACATCCGAAATGTGGATGTTACCTTCTGATGGCAGGTCATATAAAAGGTCATGGCAGAAGGGAGAAGGGAGCTTTTGATTTTTTGCCACTTGTCTTCTCTCTCATGGAAGAGTTCATCTTGATGCTGGGACCAACTTCTTTGGATTGCAATGTAGACTGAAGACTAGCAGATCTCCCAGGACCCACTAGACCTTCAGTGCTGGATTTGGACGACTGAGTTATTCAGTCTCCTAGACTGAGCAACAACTGGATTCTCACCCTCTCCAGTGTGGTACAACCATTGTTGCACTACTAGTCGAACTCTGAACTCTGTCCTGTAAGATAATCTAATATTCTAATATATAT
>NW_008331691.1:34207-36492 GCF_000622305.1 Nannospalax galili
TGTCTCCCTCCCGAAACACCCCTCCCTCTAACTCCTCCCAGATCTAACCCTTCCATTCCCTTCCCAACTTCATGTCCTCTTTTTTTTGGTCTTTTTGAGACAGGGTCTCCCTATAGCCCCAGCTCTCCTGGAACTCACTATGTAGATCAGGCTGGCCTTAAACTCACAGCGATCTGTCTGCCTCTGCCTCCCTAGTGCTGGAACTAAAGGCATGCACCCTGACGTCTGGCCAGAATTTGATGTTTTAATAGAATTCTGAAAAACTAATTTTTGGCCTATTTTTTCATTGTACATACTGAAAGAGAAAATCAGTATATCAATTAATTTCTATATTCTGTCAACAACTTTTAATTTATCTCTATTAGATTCTTTGCCAAGTAATGCTCTGTTGTTCATTAGCACATGATGTGAGTCAGGAGTAAAAGCACTGCATCTTCTATTACTCTCATGGAAATATTTTGAATGATATCACTTCTCGGTCTTATGTCTAGGGCTGAGTGTAGAAATATTATTAATGTCTTCATTCATTTAAGCAACTATTATGCTTGTCCTTGAGAGCAATAATAATTCAAGATATATGAATTTCACTAAGAAATGGTGTGGTCTGTGAAATTATTTTTGACTATAAAAGACCTACAATTTAATTAAAGATATTTTCTCCATTGTCAATATGGTTATGGTTTCTATCCTGAATGTGTTACCCATGAAGTGATCCATAAGCAGACAGTCAAAATGATTTTATGTATGTTTTCTATAACAACAGCATTCTCTTTTGCTTGGTGAAAACTTGTATCCGAGTATCTAGACTTCTGATAAAGTAGAAAGGAGACTGTAGGAAGTTGTGTCACAGTCAGGCAGAGACACATCCTATGCTGTAACACAACTCTGATGAGTAGCATGTGAATAGCACACACCTACAGATGCATCACCTCAAACTGTGACCAGATAAATGTGTGACCACTTGGGTAATTTTCAACATTCATTACAAAATCATAAGATACAGAAGATGAAAGCATCATAGTCCCTCAACTTTGAACTAAAGTGAAGGACAATCTCTAATGATGAGAACATGGGCCATCAGGGAGCAGTGAGGAGGGGCACGTTTAGCTGACAGGTTTGGATTAGCAGTTGGTATATACTATCTGCACATGAACACACGTGACCAGGTCTGACACTTGCTATAAAGGGTCTGCTTTTCTTGTCTTCCAGTGTGATGAATTCATGATAAAATCTCAGCTGGTGCCATATGCTGAAAACCTGTGTTGGTCAACAGTCCTTTTTATCTCTGCATACACATTTCCAAAAGGATACTTGATTTTAAAAGATTCTATGTTATTTGTAAATTTTACATATTAGAGACAAGTAAATATTTGAAAATAAATCACGAATTCATTGTGAATGAAGTGCATGTGTTGTAATGCAAAATCACCATAATGATTAATAAAGCCTTTGACTATGAATGATATGAGATGCTACTGCAGATCAATGTGTGAAAGCTTTTTAATGTCTTCTTGGTATAACACCCCCTTAGTTCAAGTGCTTACCTCTATACTGTCATTATCTAAAATATAATTCATCAACATCTGGGTCCATGAAGATGTTCACACTTGTATGTGATTTATTCCTCTGGCTTCATGACATCAGAACTACCTTTTCTGCTTCTGCAGTGCACCTCTGAATTTACTTGGTATGCATTGAATTAATTCAAAATAAATTTCATTATGTGAACTGTTTACTTTTATAGTAAAAAATTTAGGCCCTTAGGAAAATAGTAAACAAGTAATAATTAAGAAAATTAACAATAAAATTTCATGTTTCCTTGAATCAGATAGTATAGTTTATAAATATAATGGTTAACATGAGAGAGTAATACACTTCGTATCTCATGAACCATTGAATATCCTTGTAATGCAAAATGCAAAAATTATCCAATTCAAACAGGATAGACACTTGGAGAAGACAGAGGACATCTAAAGAAATGTTATTACATACTAGACAGGTTAAACTTAGGGCCTTCTACACAACACAAGTTATCTACATTACACTATTTCTTTATTTGTTAATTCATACTCAAGTTTGCCTCCATGGACAATTCTTCCATCCACCTATTTGTTCAAGTCATGGTTGCTTTCTGTTACTCAAACCCTGTATCTAGGAAGTCATTGAGTACTGCCCATTATATCTCTCAATAGTATAAAAGGCAGTGCTTAACATTTTTAGAGTAAAATCATGAACCTCAGAAGAACTCATAGAGTAGATAATATGCATTATAAATTATATAACAT
>NW_008331691.1:38936-43698 GCF_000622305.1 Nannospalax galili
CACCACCACAGATAGAAACAATAAACAACAAACACTTAACATTGAGTATTGAAATAAGCAGTGCTGGATAAAGGCACAAATTCTTAGAATATTTTTCTACTGCATTTCTTTTGTTTCTGTTTCATGCAAAATTCCCATTATCAAAATGATGATGACAAACATAACCAGAGTGAGTGGTTTCCTCCTCCTGGGGTTCTCTGACAACCGGGAGCTGCAGATCCTACACGCTTTGCTCTTCTTGGTGTTGTACTTGTTGGGCTTGGCAGGTAATTTCATCATCATCACCATCACAATGCTGGACCCACAGCTCCAATCTCCAATGTATTACTTCCTGAAGCACCTTTCCTTTCTGGACTTCTCCTCCCTGTCTGTCACTGTTTCGCAGTCTATCCACAGTTCCCTGACTGACAGTGGATACATTTCCTATGCACAGTGTGTGCTGCAGGTTTTCTTCTTCATGTCCTTGGCCTGGGCTGAGGTGGCCATTCTCACAGTGATGTCCTATGACCGCTATATGGCCATCTGCTTCCCACTGCACTATGATGTCATTATGAGCCCCCAAAAGTGCAGGTGGGTTGTGACGGCTGTGTGGGTAAGTGGAGGCATCCCAGGGAGCTTGTACACAGCAACCACATTCTCTATCAGATTTTGCAAGGCCAAAATAATCCACCAGTTTTTCTGTGATGTCCCCCAATTGCTCAAACTCGCTTGCCCCAGTGATTATCTTTTAGTGATTGGAGCAGTTGCCTTCATTGGTGCTGTGGCCTTCGTGTGCTTCATTGCCATCACTCTGTCCTATGGTCAGATATTCTCCACAGTCTTCAGGATGCCCTCTGATGAAGGTCGGTCTAAGGTCTTTTCCACCTGCCTGCCCCACCTCTGTGTTGTTTCATTTTATTTGTTCTCAGGAGCTTGTGCAGTTCTCAAGCCAACTTCAGACTCGGCAACTGCTGTAGACCTCATGCTTTCTGTTTTTTACACATTAGTACCCCCAACACTCAATCCTCTTATCTACAGTCTGAGGAATGAGGCCATGAAGACAGATGTAAGCAAATTATTGCTGGATGGAGAATTCTTTGGGAAAGATCATTCTAATTTTCCTCTTAATGGCTGGAAACATTAAACACAAGAAACATTTTTAGTAGTTTGAAAGCCTTTAATATGTAAAGTTAAGAACAATAGCAATGTATCATTTAGATAAACCATATTATCAAACCATTGTATAATAAAACTTGATGTGATTTTTCCCTATGTTATTGATTTTTTTTTTTACTTTCAGGTTAATAGAAGATAAATTATTATGATCTGGTACTATAAACTCAGCACTTTGTAACTCTCCCAGTTCATACACTGGCACATACATAGATTACCAACAATTCTCATATAGATTTTGAAAACATGTTTATGGGCAATATTACAATAATAATAAGGACAGAATGGTTATATATGCTGACAACTTAATGCATCATGTGAGTCAAAATATAATATTTATCATTACTTTCCAAAGGTTACTCAAATTTCTTACTTTCCATATATAAATAATGTGTATTAGCACAAACACGTATGCCATTTTGTGCACATCATTATAATTTAACATTTATAGTTATCTTGGATGCAAAGAATACAATGAGATTAATATGAAAATGCTATTAACCTTCAACTATTTAACTTGTACCACTTGCTTTCAATTTTCCTTTACTCTGATTACACAGTGAGTTTCAGGCACCTAGGACAAAATAGAAGTACAAAAAAATATTCAGGGGCATCATTCTCTTCAGAAGTCTAAGGAATGGAATTGTTAGACCAAAGTTTTCAAAAGGTTGAACTCTTTTGCCAATTTGCTCATATAAGTTTTCAAAGTACTGAGTATGTGACCATGAGCAATGTAGGCTTGGGTTTCTCTATTACATTTCATAAGAGTTATTATTTAATACAACAAATATTCATTGAGTCTCTTGTCTTCTAGGAGTCTGAATAGTAGAGACACCTTAGAGTGTGCAGAGCACTGAAAACTGTGGCAATTTATTCAATGATGAAATTTTACTTTTCCAGGGTCTTTTCAAGTCTATGAAACTTCAAGGTACTAACATATTCCTGACATTTGCACATTTTCCATTTTTTCATTTAATTTTATGATATATTTTACATTTCATTTTATAAAAGGATTTATTATTATCATAATTTCATCTTTTACATTGACAAATGGTTTTCTGCCTCATTTTATATCAGTTTTTCAGATCATTGTTTATATTCTAACATCATAATATTTAAATCATGAGTTTTTACATGTGTAGCAATGATCTTAAGTATTCTAAGTAATCAAGACATAACCTTGAATGACAATCTTGAGATTTCACCACCTCAGTTACTGGAACATTCTATATGCAAGGATGTACTATGAAATACCTTATCACACTTTCTGAAATATTATTCTATTGGTTTTTATTTTATTTTCTTTTTGACTTATTATAGTGAAAATACTGAGTGAGAAAAAGCATTTCAAATATAGGTTCTAATTTTATTATTATTTTCTATCTAAAATTTTGCTCAATAATATATTGTTCATTATTATGAGATATAAGTGGAAGGCCATCCTTAGGTATATTAAGATTTTTTTTAATTTAACTATGTGTATGTATGTGTGTAAACTTGCATGTGTGTGCAGGTGCTCATGCCATTGAACCCATGTGAATGTCAGAGGACATCCTTTGGGCATTGATTTTCTCTTTTCCACTGATTTTTTTCTTAATTTGAGACACTGCTTTTGCTATTGCCTATGCCAAGCTTTCTGGCCCACAAGAGCGTGAATGTTCTCCTGTCACCCCATAGGATGCTGAGATTACACACCTGTGACTCTCCCTCAGGATTCCACATGGGTTTTGGAGAACCAGACTCTATACTGTCAGGACTGTGCAGCCAGCAATTTCACCCACTCCACCATCCCCGCAGTCTGTAAATACTTTCCTTATCCTCCCATGGGAATATTTTTAGTGTCCTCACTTATCTTAATAAATATCAGATTTGTCTTTGAAATTAATTCTCATAACAGCCTCACATCTTTTTTTCCTGTATCTGAAAAGTCTTATCTTATATCTCCCCATGGGATACAAAGAGACTCTGGCAAGATCTTTTCACCATCAGTCTGGGATACATGCTGAGTATCAACTGCAGAGACAAAAGTACAGGTGTGTAGGCTGAAGAGTTGAGGATATAAAGTTCTAACTCACATGGCAACTTTTTAACATTATTTTAAAAAACTCAAGTAAAAAAAAAGATATAGCACTGGTTCACTCAATTTTGAAGTAACACATAGTGAAAGTTCTAATAACTGTGGGATCAACAATCTTGGAGTGACTTGGAAGGAGCATATTTGATGAATTTTGTTGGATTAATGGTTTAGTCTAAAACACTTTCTCATGTCTATACACTTGATATATGTTTTTTATCTTGTTTATAAAAGTTGGAATTTTTGTCTGCTGGAGTTTGCGTGGGTACTGTGCATACCATTGATCCAGGTTCATATGAGCAAGGTCCCAGGAAATTGTAGGACACTATTTCTATATGGTCATGTATCTCTGCCCCCTCTTCTGCAATAGTCTCTGAGACCTGGATGGGAGGAGTTTAATATGGAAGGCCTGTCCAAGAACCTACAATCTGCAGTCTCTGATTCCCTATGCTTTGACCATTTGTGACCTTTTGTGTCCATTGCCCTCTTTGCATGAGGAAGCTTCATTGACAAGAATTGAGAGATGCATTAGTGTTCTCTTTAAGCCTTGTTATGATCCGTGAGCCTGAGTTGTAGAGATTGCATTGTAGATGTGCCATGTAGGCCTGGGAAATTCATAGACAATCTCTGTGTATGACAGTTGTAGAAATCTGTAATAATCTCCATTAGTTCCAAAAGAAGTTTCTTTGGTGATTGGTGACTTGTTTACTTGTTTGTTAATATAAGGATTCATGTTTTGCACATAGTAAGAAATTACATTGTTCTAGGAATGTGACAGCCTTGGGATTTTCTCTAAGATTTATGACCTCTCCAGCTACGTGTATTTGGCTAAGTTTACAGTACCACACATGAGTTTACTCCCATTAGTTGGACTTTAAGTCCAATTAGGTAGCTGTTGATTACCCTCATGATAATAGTGCCACTACTGCACCAAATATTGTTTGCTAAAACCCAGCACAGAATTGTGGAAATGGGCAGCAGGTCCCAATCTCTGTCAAAGAATTATTGGCAACTGATTACTGCTATGTGAGGAATAGCTGATCTTCTTAAAGGGAGGGACTCTAGATAGCCTGACTACACCTCAGTGGATGAACGTAAACTGCAGGTTTCCTGGGGAGACAAAATTGATATGACAGGCCTTACCACAAATAACAGAACTCATGAATTCCAGTGGGGGAGGCTATAGGAGGGCACAAATTGGGAAAGGGGTACAAAGATGCTTAAGTTGTTCTGTATGAAATGCAAAAAAATTAAATAAAACATTTACAAAAAGTTGGGATTTCCTTGGTTTCCAATATAGAGTTGGAATTGATAGAGTTGGTGCTGCATTTTTACACTTGGTTAATATGACTTTCTATTTCTCTATATAGCATATGTGGTGGATTGAATGAGAATGTCCTCCATAGGTTCCAAATAATTGGATACTTGATCCCCAGTAGTTGGTACAGTTTTGGGAGGATCGTGGAAACCTTAGGTGCAGTGGCAAGTAGATCTCTATGAGTTCAAAGCCAGTCACATCTACATAGTAATTTACAG
>NW_008331691.1:45040-46935 GCF_000622305.1 Nannospalax galili
ACCAAACCCAGGTCCTTCACAAGAGCAGCCAGTGCTCTTAAATGCTGAGCCATCTCTTGAAACCTGCTAGGTGGAATTTTAAATATAATTAGTAGATACTATAGAGTAAATAATTCAATTAAGTTATATAAATATTTATATATAAAGTTAATAGTGAAAATATTGTTGATATCTATACAAGATGAGAGAATCAAGAAATTACATAAGTAATATTGTAGAGTTAGCTTGTTCCCACTTTCCACAACAAGGTTTTGAAATTTTGAATAGTTGTTAATGATTGGGACATTTTGTGTGGTTTTTAGGCCAGTTGTGGTTTAGGATTCCTTAGTTGATACTTAGTTGACACTTGTCATGAATCTTCCTTGGGGCTGATGATAGTTTGATATTACTAGGTACATCTCACACATTTCTATTGCAAAAATAACATCAAACAATTTCGATTTTTCTAGAAGTCTCACATTAAAGAATTAATCAGATTAATAAATGTCCTATTATCCTCTCAGAAATACATGGCTTATCTACACAGTGGCTCTCCATCTTGCTCCTCAGAATACCAGCAGCTTCTGGCAGCTTAGCAAGCACTGGGCTTCCTGGTGTCACATGAGACTTCATGTGTCAAAATATTTGAGTGTGGGGCTCAGGTCCCTGATCTGTCACCTGCTCTCCAACAGATTCTCAGGTCAGATGAGAACTGAGAACCACTGAGTTAGAGACAACAAAGCCCCAAGCTCCCCACATCCCTCTCCCATTACCTGGAGTTCTAATGACTCAAGTCTCAGGTGATGGAAAGAAAATGGGGAGTTCTGGTCATTAAATTCAGGCTTCCATTTGCAATGATCCCACACCCCCAAAGAAATTCTGGTGCAAACCTATCCCCAAGGGATGAAACACATTTTGAAAATCTGTGACTGTGACCAGGAATTGTCAGAAATCAAATCAGTCTGGAGAGCTACCTGCATACCAAGACATCTGAGAATTTTCGGTTCTTGCATGAGGAATGAGGAATTTCATGGAAATTGTAACAGCCCTTTATGCTCATCAAATTATGTTTGCAAAGGTAAGACTATGATTCTAGCCAGGAAGCCAGCTCACTTTACTGAAAATAAACAGAAAAGATAAGTTCTAAGATTATTCATGTAAGCATGTTAAAAAATGTTGAGTATTCAAAGAAAAACACTATCTTGGTGACAATATTTTACCTATGTGCACATTCTAAAAGCAATTCCCACATTCCCTGCTCTGAACAGGAAACACAAAGCCCTGATGTAATATGTTCACTACAGATATGGCCACTCTACCAATGTCCCTAAACACTAATATACATACGTATGAAAGTTACATGAGAGAAGTGATATGAATTCTAAAGCACCCCACAGCTCAGTTTTTCTTTCAGCATTTATAAACTAAATATTTTCTTGTAAATGTAGGTTAAAATGCTAAACAGCTAAAAGACTGAACTTCCTTTGTGCATAGACATTTACATTGTAAAGGACTCCAGCACACATGTAAAAATGATTAAAAAGCTATTCAGGGGACTCACTTCCCTGTATGTATGTAAACAGATGTATAAACAGGGCATATTAAAATGCTAAATGATCAAGAATTAAAATTATGTATGAACAATACTGATGTTTATAATTTCAATGGAAAATTGAACAGAAAAAAATAACTTGAAGATAGAGAAGTTGTTACATAGTTTTGGTCTCTGTCACACTAGCTTTCCATTATGTGGTTAGAGATTTTGAAGGAAATCTATAGACGAGAGAAAAACAAGGAAGAATAAATATGTGATTCCAGGACACAGAACATGCCTTATTATTAGGTGTCCCACCATAGAAGACTGCTCAGATACAGAATATTGCCAAAAGGTAGTCTTTAGAGCCGGTCAGCAGCTC
>NW_008331691.1:47191-54910 GCF_000622305.1 Nannospalax galili
ACATCTCCAGACTCTATGCCACCTGTGTCATCACTGCACCATCCATCATCGCATCCTGTGTTCCCAGATTTTTTGGAATGGGTTTTTGGACTCTGTTCATGTTTCCTATGGCTGTTTCCACCACCTGGCACCCACCGTTCTCCTCTCTCGACTTTGCCTGTGATGCTGTGATTCTCTCCGTGATTCATTAATTGTTCCACATGCTTTGTGCACCGTTGTTTTAATCATTTATGTAATGCCCTTCCATGCTGTACACTGTTTGTCCCCTTAGGGTCCTTTTGTTTGCTTGCAGGGGGGACTTTGTGCGGCTCTTAAAGAGAAATGCGGTTTTTACCTAGATAAGACTGGTACTGTAAAAGATAGCATAAAGATCTTGAGGGAGGGGCTGGAGCGGTGTAAAAGGGAAAGGGATCAACAGGATAGTTGGTATAAAAATTGGTTTTCCACATCACCTTGGGTTTCAACCCTCTTGCCCACCATATTGGGGCCCCTCATAGCCATCCTGGCTGTAATATCCTTTGTCCCCTGGGCCTTCAAAAGGATCACAACCTTCAATAAGAGTCAGATTAATGATCTGGCAGCTAAACCTATTCAAGTGCATTATCACAGGCTGGAGCTCGAGGATCGAGATGACCCCTTTGAGCCTGCCAGGCCTTATGACAACGTGATCAGTCGTCCCCTTGAGAGCTGAACCGGTCAGCCAAAGACAGGTAAGAGAGACTTTTACTGATAAGCAGCCTAAGACAGGCAGGCAGCCAAAGCAGCTGCCCTAGCCCATGACGGGTGAGCATCAGATAAAAGTTCTCCAACCTAAGACAGGTGCAGTTCCCTAAGGGATCATTTGGCCTTGGCCCCATGCTCTTGTTTATAATAAAAAAGGGGGACCTGTAGGAGCTGTGGGCCCCCTTCCCAGAAATAGTAACTATTGTCTGTGAAGCAAGCTGTTTACAGCTTCAACCTCTGACCTAGTTTCAAGAGTAGCCGGATGACTTGGTGAAAAACATGTTTTTCTGCCTTGACCTTTTAAATTTCCTCATCCTGTAAAAACATCAGGTCTCGTGGTCTAACTGTGGAATGTATGGTAAACAGCAGAAGTTATCTGCCCAGCTTCTTCCGCCCTCTGCTCCCCTATAAAAGCTTTGTATAGATGTTCAATAAATGAGACTTGATCAGAAGACTGTCTTGTCTCCATTCTCTGTGTCTCTTGCCCTATTCAATCCCCACTCCTCACTCCAGGCACCCTGTTGCAGATACCATGGGCCGGGTCAGCTGGTGCCCAACGTGTGGGGCCGGATACTGAGGCAGCAGTGAGGGAGGCGACGTGAGAAGGAACGCGTTCGACAAACCTTGAAATTCTTCTCAGGAACCTGCCTCAGCCAAAACCAAAAGTAAGTGGAAACGTCTGATCATGGGGCAAGAATTAAGCCAGCATGAGCTTTATGTTAAACAGTCAAAGGAGGCTTTAAAGACATGGGGGGTAAAGGTTAAAACTATGGATTTGTTTCATTTCTTTGATTTTGTAAAGGAAATTTGTCCCTGATTTCCCCAGGAAGGTTTAATAGATATTAAAAGATGGAAGAGAGTAGGAAGTGCTTTAGAAGATTACTATAAAGTTTTTGGTCTGGATAAGATCCCGGTCACAGCTTTTTCATACTGGAACTTAATAAAAGAATTAATAGACAAAAAGGAAGCACCCACCAAGGTGTCTATAAAACAAGCAGAGGATCTTTTGCAAAGTAACGCCTGCCCAAAGACTAGTGAGGTCCCTGCAAAAGAGATTGATCTTATCTCCCTTGACAGTGATGAGGAGGATTCATCTACACAATCTAAAACTCACTCCAAGGTTTTAGATCCTGAGCATGGCAAGTTAGAACCAAACCCTGAGTCCAGCTCAGACACCGCGCCACTCCAACCTGATGCAGCGCCTACAGCCCCTCCTGAGGCTTGTTCCTTACCCCCCACCTTATGCTCTACCACCAATTCTGCCAGCCCTCGAGGCTTTTCCAGCCTTCCCTCCCATTGATCATCTAAGAGCAGAAGTTAACCGTTTAGAAGAACACATGAATCTGGAGCGCCAGCGGCAAGCGCTGCTCTCAGGGCACCAAAACCTAGCTCTCCAGGATTCCTCTCTCCCAAGAACAGAGGGTAGGTTACAGCCAAGGCCTTGCGGCTTGCCCACCACCACAACCTCCACCCTAAAAGCCTTCCCGGTTTTGGAGGTCAAGGTAGATAATGATGATGAGCCTGTAAGACAACATGTCCCCTTCAAACTTTCCTATATGAAGGATTTAAAAGCCGTGGTGTCTCATCAAACTTTCCGATATGAAGGATTTAAATGAAGGATATGAATATGTCCCCTTCAAACTTTCCGATATGAAGGATTTAAAAGCCGTGGTGTCTCAGTACGGTGCCACGGCCCCCTATACCATTACCCTCCTGGAAGAGCTGTCAGAAAAATGGTTAACTCCTTCAGACTGGCACACCCTTGCCAAGGCCCTCCTCCAAGGAGGGGATTTCCTTATGTTGAGGTCATACAATCATGATGCCTGCAAAGAAACTGCAAAAAGGAACCTTCACACCATCAATGATGATTGGACCTTTAATATGTTAATGGGCAAAGGGGAATATGAATCTAATGACACCCAAATGAATTACCCACCTGGCCTGTTTTCACAGGTCCAGCCAGCAGCCATTAAAGCCTGGAAAAGGCTCCCCGTTAAAGGCGAGCCAGGTCTCTCCCTTACCTCTGTCAAGCAAAACTCAGGGGAGTCTTACTCCGACATTGTCCATTGCTTGACCACCGCTGCCACTAGGCTGTTTGGTACCACTGAAAATGGTATTGAACTCATTATCAAACAGTTAGCCTTTGAGAATGCAAATTCGGCCTGCCAGGCTGTAATTTGGCCACAAAAGAATAAAACAGACCTTAACAGTTACATCAGACTCTGCTCTGAGATTGACCCTTTTTATCAACAGGGCCTTGCCATGGGCCTTGCCATGGAAGGAGCACTCAGTGACAGCTCAAAAGGCTGCTTTAAATGCAGAAAGCCCGGCCATTTTTCTCGGCAATGCAAGCCCCATCTAACCAAACAAAGACTAACAACAGCCCTGTTAGATTCCCAGGACTTTGTCCTAGATGTAAGCTGGGAAAACATTGGGCAAATGAATGCAAGTCTAAAACTGATTCCCAGGGAAATGCCTTGCCTCCCCATCAGGGAAACGGGTGGAGGGGCCAGCCTCAGGCCCCGGCACAAACTATTGAGGCAGTCAACTTCATCCCAGCAAGCAGCAACAATCCATTTCAGACCTCTGCCAAGCAACACCCGGAAGCGCAGGACTGGACCTCAGTTCCGCCTCCCACACAGTACTAACCCCAGAGATGGGAGTTCAGATCATAAAGATGGGTGTGCATGGCCCCTTGCCTCCAGGCACTTGTGGTCTAATCCTAGGAAGGGGTAGCTCAGCCCTTAAAGGTTTAAGCATAATACCAGGGGTGCTTGACTCTGATTATACAGGAGAAATTCAAATCTTGGTAAAAACCAATACTAATATTGTCTCCATATCACCAGGAGACAGGCTTGCACAACTGGTTCTGGTACCTTTAGTCGCTTGTTCAAATCCTACCAAAAAGAATTTTCGTGCAGCTCATAATTTTGGTTCTTCTGATGCTTATTGGGTTCAGGCCATCACCCACAAAAAGCCAACTTTAACATTATGGCTAGATGGAAAGAAATTTGAGGGACTCATTGATACTGGTGCAGATGTTACTATTATTGCTTCTCATGCTTGGCCATCGCCTAGCTGGCCCACTACTGATACTGTAACTAATCTGACAGGAATAGGGCAAAGTTTAAATCCCAAACAAAGCTCAAAAATCCTCACCTGGAAGGACACTGCAGGTAATTCAGGGCAAATTAAGCCTTTTATTGTGCCTCATATACCGGTTAATTTATGGGGCCAAGACCTCCTGTCTCAAATGGGAGTAATAATGTGTAGCCCTAATGATACAGTTGCTGCTCAAATGTTAGCCCAAAAGTACTGCCCAGGAAAAGGCCCAGGCAAATCAGAAAATGGTATTACTTCCCCTATCCAACCCAATGGGCAATTTGACAAACGCAGCCTGGGGAATTTTTAATTGCGACCATTGACAAACCTGCACCCTCAAACTTTGCGGATCCCATAACTTGGAAATCTGATGATCCTGTGTGAGTAGATCAATGGCTGCTTTCCCTAGAAAAATTAACTGCCACGACATAGTTGGTGCAGGAACAACTTAAATTAGGACATATAGAGGAATCTCATTCACCTTAGAATACACCCATCTTTGTTATAAAAAAGAAATCTGGCAGCTGGAGATTACTGCAGGACTTAAGAGCAGTCAATGCCACCATGGTACTCATGGGAGCCCTGCAGCCTGGGCTGCCCTCCCCGTTGGCTATTCCCCTAGAGTATCTTAAAATTATTATAGATCTCAAAGACTGTTTTTTCACCATTCCCTTATGTCCACAGGACCGTAAATGTTTTGCTTTTAGCCTTCCTTCCATCAATTTTAAAAAGTCTATGAAAAGATATCAGTGGAAGGTTTTACCCCGGAGAATGGCCAACAGCCCCACATTTTGTAAAAAGTTTGTCGCTACAGCCTTATAAAAAACCAGGTTTTCATGGCCATCCATATATATCATCCACTATATGGATGAATTCTCATTGCTGGAAAGGATGGGGGGGCGGTATTGCAGTGCTACTTGCAGCTCCAACGCAGCTTAGCTGCCGCGGGTCTCCAAATAGCCCCAGAAATGATTCAACTTTAAGATCCATACTCTTATTTGTGTTTTCAGCTTAATGGCTCTAACGTTTCCACTAAAAAGGCTGTCCTCGGACCGATCACCTACAGACATTAAATGATTTTCAAAAACTTCTGGGTGATATCAATTGGCTCCGCCCATACTTAAAATTAACCACGGGAGAACTTAGGCCCTTATTTGACATTCTCAAAGGCGATTCAGATCCCAGATCTCAGAGAGTACTCTCGCCAGAGGCCAGAGCAGCCATTACAAAGGTCGAAGAAGCAATAGCTCAACAGTTCATTACCAGAACAGATTACACCAAGCCCTTATGGCTCATTATTTTTTACACAGATTTCTCTCCCACTGGACTTCTTTGGCAGCAACCTCACAATCCCCTTATGTGGCTCCATCTGTCTGCATCCCCCCAAAAGGTCCTACACCCTTATTTTAATGCAGTTGCAGACCTTATTATTTCAGGCCGCAAGGAAAGCCACACCTACTTTGGGATTGAGCCCTCCCATATCATTCTGCCTTATACCAAGGAACAGATAGATTGGCTTCTTCAAAATTCAGATGCTTGGCTAATTGCTTGCGCCAGTTTTTCAGGTTCCATAGATAATCATTACCCACCTGATAGGCTCCTTCAGTTTTGTAAGTTTCATGCTTTCACTTTTCCCCCACATTACTAGCCAGAGGCCTCTGCCTGATGCCTTGTTAGTTTTTACAGATGGCTCCTCCACTGGGATGGCTGCCTATACCATTCAGGATCAAACAACCCGCTTCAAAACTAATTTTGCCTCTGCCCAATTGGTGGAGTTTTCAGCCTTAATAGCTGTTTTGGCTGCCTTTCCTACAGAGTCCCTTAACATATACACTGATAGTGCCTACCTTGCCCACTCTATTCCCTTGCTTGAAACTGTCCCATTCATTAAACATGCCTCTGAGGCTGCCACTCTTTTTCAACAATGCCAACAGCTTATTCCCAAGAGGATGGCCCCTTTCTTCCTAGGTCATATTCGGGCCCACTCCAGCCTACCTGGCCCTCTTTCTGCTGGCAATGAACTTGCTGATACAGCCACCAAAACAGTTGCTGTAGCCGTCATTCCCGCCATAACCAAGGCTCAGCAAGCTCATGCCCTACACCATTTAAATGCTGATTCCTTAAGGCTTCTATTCAAAATCACCAGAGAACAGGCAAGACAGATAGTTAAGAATTGTGGGACCTGTGTAACTTTCCTCCCTGTTCCCCACCTGGGAATTAATCCTCGGGCATGGACACCCAATATGCTATGGCAAATTGATGTTTCCCACCTTCCTGACTTTGGAGCACTTAAATATATTCATGTCTGTATTGATACCTTTAGTGGTTTAATTTGTGCTACCCTTCAATCAGGAGAAGCTACTCAACATGTTATTGCTCATCTTTTATACTGCTTCTCTAACTTGGGAACTCCTTCCTACTTAAAAACAGATAATGGCCCTGGCTACACCTCCAAGGCCTTTAAAGACTTCTGTTCCACTTTACAAATTCAACATTCTACTGGCATCCCCTATAATTCTCAAGGACAAGGAATAGTTGAACGAGCTCACTTATCCCTAAAAAACACTTTACAAAAAATTAAAAAAGGGGAGTGGTATCCCATTAAAAGTACTCCAAGAAATCTGTGAAATCATGCACTCTATGTTTTAAACTTCCTTACCTTTGACTCTGATGGTAAGTCTGCAGCAGACCGCTTTTGGCACCCTGAATCTAAGAAGCAATATGCCATGGTAAAGTGGAAAGATCCTCTACACAATTCCCGGCATGGACCAGATCCAGTGTTGATATGGGGAAGAGGATCAGTATGCATATACTCACAACAACATGATGCCACTAGATGGCTCCATTGGCAGAAGGATTGTAAATCCAGATTTGATATTGAAGGAAAGCCTTTAAACTAAGTGAGGGGCAGCCTCCAGCCCTGTTGACCAAAGGAGGACTTCCCCATGATCACCTACATTTACAATGCCCTCGGGGAAGGATTGGGAAAGGAGAAAAACCTATGGTAAATTGGACAGTCCCTATTATCCCTGGTGTAAGGCCCAAGATGGATCTTGAAATAGGTGGCAGGAGGTTTCGTTACCTAGTGGACATAGGGGCTGATAGGACCATTCTTAGAAAGGAGGAGGTCCCATCATGATGGCACGTAGTTTCTGGGCCCTGAATCCTAGGTGTGGGAGGATACACCCCATCAGAGGAGACTCCAAAATGGCTCACCTGGTAGGATGCAGATGGAGCTAAAGGGGAGGTGTGACCCCTGGTGGCAGCAGGTTTATTCACCAACCTCATAGGACAAGATATTTTGGGGGATGCACAGGCCTGCGTAACCACTGATAGCAAGGCCTTTTATGATGACCTTTTGGACCTGAAGAGTCTGATAGGCTTCCTGAGTCAGCAACTCAAGGGTTGTCTCGCCATGTCAATTACAGGGGGGACCCAAAGAAAGAGCATCGGGTTCACCCCCAATTCTAAGGGCCACTGCTCCTCAGGTTCCGGCTATCTAGTGGTCCCCTGGGGCACCGGTATCAGTGGAGCAGTGGCCATTACCTGAGACAAAGCTACAGGCTTTAAAGGAAATTGTGCAGGAACAATTACGGTTGGGCCATATCAGGCCTTCTATAAGTCCATGGGACACACCTGTCTTTATTATTAAGAAAGCCCCTGGCAAATGGAGAATGTTGCAAGACTTGCATGAAGTCAATGCTAGGATGACCCTAGTGGGTACACCCTTAAGGGGGCTGCCTTGGATCCCTGCAATTCCCTCAGATTTATTTCTCATAGTTATAGACATTAAGGATTGCTTTTTCTCTACCCTTTTACAACCCCAAGATTGTGAAAAATTTGCTTTCTCTGTACCTTCCACTAACTTTAAAATGCCAAATGAGAGATATGAGC
>NW_008331691.1:55467-55936 GCF_000622305.1 Nannospalax galili
TCATATATGGTACATAATGTCTTTCCTATGCTCACTTCATAATTGTTTAGAAATGTATGTGCACTGTTTTTTGGGATGGCTCTAATTTGCCTATTTTCACTTCAAGACATCATATTCTGACTTCCATTTAATTAACTGCATTGGTAATGAACTCTATCAGTCTTCATTACAACCGCTGTCCTCTTCATTTCTAAATGTTCAATTTAGATTTTATTCAGTGAAATTTTAATGAATTTCACTTTTATACCCTTAATGACTTTCTTATTTAATGCATTTATTTTTTGATATTTTTCTGAGTTCATTCAGTTAATTCATTTCCTCTTTGACTCGTATAAACATGGACATACCCATGGTTTTGAATTCTTTGAGAGTTCATCTAGCTCACTCTCATTGGAATTCATTACTGCAGGATTGTTGATTTTGTAGGAGTTGTGTTGCCTTGATTTTTCTCATGTTTCTTGTCTTTCTG
>NW_008331691.1:57140-58652 GCF_000622305.1 Nannospalax galili
CATTGACAAAATTAAAAAAAAAACATATTTTAACTAAACAAATCAGAATAGAATTTCCTATTGGACACACAACCAGCAAAAGTTATCCAACTCCCCAAACAGCAAAGCAAAAGCACAAGTAATATGAAAAATAGGAGAGAAGACCTTCACAGACAGCTTGAAAGTGGCTGTTTTGGCCTCTGTCTAGCTTAGATGCTGAGAACTCAGCAGACCATCTCAGAGAACCTGGATCTAGCCTCCATGTGGTGTAGATGGTATTCCACTCAAACTGGCCAACAGCTCATGGAAAACAGATGATTTAAAGACCCGAAAGTTCAGTGCCTTGCCACAATTGGAGGAAGTTCATTTCACACCTACCACCCCCTCCAAAGCTTAAGGACTTTTGTGGAACTGGTTGGCAGAAAGAATGTAAGAGCTGGAGGAAGAGGTAAAGTGTTAACTGGAAATATCCTCCAACCACTCTGCTGGCAAGCTATAGTCACACCTCCTTCCCACTCTCATGAAGGAGTCAATGTGGGAGTCAGTGACCTCTACCACCAAATCAGTCAACTTTTGCTGCATGTGGGGGGAGGAACAAAAGCTATATAAGCTGAGAACACAAAGAGATACCTCTTTCACCATTTTCTATGGTTGTCGGGGGGTTCACAGGATCTGTATTTGAGTGTATATTTTATGGCACAGCCGTAAATATGGGACACTTACTCTTGTAAATAAACCACTACCCGATGCTCTATTAAAAAAATGACAGAATATATGGAATCCAATGGGGGGGGTGCTTATGGGCCAACACCTGTGCTAGATCAGCATCCTTCCTGGGCCAGGCTTCCAGGGCAGTCCAACACCCAAATTCCTGAAGCCAAAATCGTTCCTGGAGGGGTCCAGACCTCAGGAGAAAGCCTGAAATCATCTGACCCTCACCTGAATTGGGCCTCTGTGGGAACTCCGGAAGACAAAACAATCCAGACACCCCAATACAAAATCAAAAGAAAGAACCAGAAGCTTAGACAAACCAGCTTTTATTACCCAAAAAGTAAACCACAAAGACACATAAAGTTTACAAAAAGAAGCAGACCTAAACTTGAAGCCCTGAGTCTCGAACAAGAATCAAACTACAGTAGGCAGGGGCAACTCAGCAGCGACCTGGTCACCTGTCCCAGAAAGGACTGAGTCAAACAGTCTACAGTAACTTGAGAATTCAAGGAAAGAAGAAAACGAGAGTTGGGTGGTCTTACCTCTCACACTCCGTAGACCTGGGACAGACCAACAGGAAGCAAAGAAATCCTCAAAACCAAAGCCAAAAAGCCTAATCAAGCACATGTGATAGGGATAAACTTCGGAATGAATTCAGAAAAGAGCTAGAAATATTGAAAAATACTACTCAGGCTGAAATGAAGGAAGTGAAACATTCAGTAAGCCAACTAGAAATGACGGGAGAAAGCCTCACCATTAGAATGAATGAAATGGAAAACAGAGTATCAAGACTGGAAGACAAAGTGGACAAACTAGACCACC
>NW_008331691.1:59640-59991 GCF_000622305.1 Nannospalax galili
CTGAGTAGAAGATATTACAATCATGAATATATATTCACAAAACTCTGGTGCACCCAACATCATAAAAACAATAATAGAGGACTTTAAGACCCAGATTAACCTCAACTCATTAATAGTAGGCAACTTCAATACCCACAGTGTCCATTAGCTAGGTCAACAGGGCAGAGAGTTAACATAGAGACATCTGAATTAAACAATACCATATATCAAATGGACTTCACAGACATCTATCGAGAATTCCACCCATGCACCAAAGGACATACTTTCTACTCAGCACCCCATGGAACCTTCTAAAAAATGGACCATATACTGGGGCACAAAACAAACCTCAACAAATGCAAAAATACTGAA
>NW_008331692.1:0-215 GCF_000622305.1 Nannospalax galili
AACTCAATGTTACTCTTTCCTGGTAAAAATTGGACCCAGAGGCTTCGCTTTCAGTATGGATTATTGTTTGATGTTTAACTGAGGACCCGTTTTGCAGAAAAGTCCTCATGACTTTTGAATAGTCACATAGGCTTGCACCTCACTTAACTGTAGTAAAACAGCAGTTTTGTTTGCTCATGGAGGTATTGGTAAGGCCTGCCCAGTAGCAAATACTA
>NW_008331693.1:0-717 GCF_000622305.1 Nannospalax galili
ATGGTCGTGTCACCTGCCCTCTCTGATGTGCACATGGTCGTGTCACCTGCAGTCTTTGACATACACATGGTCTCCACTAGGTCATGGATATCTCTCCATGTGATCTGGGGTGGCCTTGGATGTCGTCTCTGCCTCTTTCTTTTCTTTGTTTCTGTCAGGGTCATGCAAGCCATTTTCCTCATGGGTGGGGAGGTGTCTGATATTTCTAGCTGGAATCCAAATAGGGTTTTGTTGGTCCTGTGGGAAAACACAAGCAAATCCTCTCCATGTTGTTAACAATGGCTCATGGGTGGAGGTGTCTGATATTTCTAGCTGGAATCCAAATAGGGTTTTGTTGGTCCTGTGGGAAAACACAAGCAAATCCTCTCCATGTGGTGTACAATGGATCTGGTCCTTTCCAGAGTCCATCAAAGGGGTCCTTCCATCTGACCATGATGGGAGGTACTGGGTGTGTTTGAGCCCAGTGTCGGGTGATGGGAGGAGCATCTGTCCCTCTATATACATTAAGTACATTAAGGGTAAACAAGGCTAATGTTAATTGAATATTGGGAGAATATGTTGTTTGAGCCTGTCTTTTTAATTGGTCCTTTAAGGTTTTATGTGACCTTTCCACAATGGCTTGTCCCTGTGGGTTATAAGGGATGCCAGTGTGATGGGTGATTTTCTACGCTTCACAGAAATTTTTAAAAGAAGAGCTGGTAAATGCTGGGCCATTGT
>NW_008331693.1:3196-32699 GCF_000622305.1 Nannospalax galili
CGATTTGGGTAACCTCTTCAGAGGATGGTGTGATAAGAATAGGAGGTAGGAATTGGCTAGGCAGCTAGGGTAAAAAGACCCCAAAGAAATGTAGCCAGTTTTTCCGCTAAAAGTTAAAATGTCCTTGGGCCTGTTAGCAACATACTCTGTTCCAAGGCCAAAAATGTGACAAGTCTTTGGGAGCTTGTATCTGATCCTTAAAAGATTTTAGGGTTACCTCTTCAGAGGCGGGAATGTTGAAGGGGAGGGAGTGAGCACGGATTGAAGCAAAGTACCTTAAATGCATGTATGAAATTTTCAATAAAGTTTTTGTAAAAATTTAAAAAAGGGGGAGATATCAGAGCTGTTGTTGTCAGCAGTCCTTCCTTTAGCAGATAACGTAGTTTGGACTTAAAGTTTTAGGCTCATCTCACCCTAGGACATGCCATCCAGGTTTCCTACAGATTAGGCTTAGGGTTAGTGTTAGAGATAGGGTTCAAATTCGGGTTCAGGTTATGGTAAGGGTTAGAGTTATTTTATGGCTAGATCTAGGGCTAGGGCTAGTGCTAGAGCTAGAGCTAGAGCTAGTTTTAGGGTTAGGGTTAGGGTTCGGTTTCGGGTTCGGTTTTGGGTTCGGGTTCAGTTTAGGGTTAGGATTAGGGTTAGGTTTAGAGTAAAGGGTTATGGTTAGGGTTAATGTTAGCGTTAGAGTTTGGGTGTGGGTTCTGTTTAAGGTTCAGGTTCATGTTAAAGTTGGGGTTGGGGTTGGGGTTAGGTTTAGGGTTAGGTACAGGATAGGGGTAGGGCTACGGTTAGGGTTAGGGCTAGTGTTAGCACTACGGATAGGGTTAGGGTTAGGTTTTACATTAGGGTTAGGGGTTAGGGTTATAGTTATGGTTAAGGTTAGGGTTAGGGCTAGGGCTAGGACTAGTGTTAGGGCTAGGGAAAGTGATATGGCTAGGGTTAGGGTTAGGGTTCGGTTTTGTGTTCGGGTTCATTATGGGCCTGGGACTGGGGCTGCGCTTGGGGTTGTGGTTGGGGTTGGGTGGGTTCATGTTCTGATTAGGGTTGGGGTTAGGGTTCGGGTTCGGGTTCGGGTACAGGTTAGTGTTAGGGTTAGGTTTCGGTTTAGTCTTAGTGTTAGGTTTAGGGTTACAGTTAGAGGTTAGGGTTAGAGTTAGGGTTTGGGTTCTGGTTCAGTTTAGGGTTAGGGTTAGAGGTTAGGGTTGGGTTAGGGTTACGGTTAGGATTAAGAGGTAGTGCTATGACTAGGTTTATGGTTAGGGTTAGGGTTATGGTTAGGGTTCGGGTTCGGGTTTGGGTTTGTGTTCGGGTTAGGGTTAGAGGTTAGGTTTTGGGTTCAGGTGTGTGTTAGGGTGAGAGTTTAGGGTTAGGGTTATGGTTATGGCTAGGGCTAGGGCTAGGCCTAGGGCTAAGTTTAGGTTTAGGTTTAGGGATAGTGTTCGGGTAAAGTTCGGGTTCGTGTTTGAGTTCTATTTAGGATTCGGGCTGGGGCTGGGGCTGAGATGGGGCTGGAGCGGGGTTTGGGAATGGGAATGGAGTGGGGGCTCGGGTTCCTTTTGGGTTAGGGTTCGGTTTTGGGTTCGGGTTAGAAGTAATGCTTAGGGTTAAAATTAGGTTGAGGTGAGACTTAGGTTTAGGGTTAGGGCTAGTGCTAGTGCTAGGGCTAGGGTTAGGATTAGGGTAACGGTTATTGATAATATTCAGAGGTAGGGATAGCGCTAGGGCTAGGGCTAGGGCTACGTTTAGGGTTAGGGTTTGGTTTCGGTTTCGGGTTAGAGTTAGTGTTCTGGTTCAGGTTGAGATTCGGGTTCATGTTTTTGTCAGGTTAGGGTTAGGGTTAGGGTAGGGCCAGCGCTAGGGCAAGGAATCAAGTTCGAGTTCAGGTTCATATTAAGGTTAATGTTAGAGCTAGGGATAGGGCTAGGGCTAGGGCTAGGGTTCAGGTTCGGGTTTCGGTTAAGGTTCAGCATAGGTTTAGGGTTAAAGGTTAGGGTTAGGGTTAGGGTTAGGGTTTGGCTTAGGTTTTGGGTTAAAGGTTAGGGTTAGGTTTAGGGTTAGGCTTGGGTTATGGTTAGGGGTTATGTTTAGGGTTAGGGTTAGGATTGGGTTAAGGTTAAGTTTAGGATTAGGGTTTGGGTTTGGGTTTCGGATTGGGGTTGTTTTGGGGGTTAGGGTTAGGGTTTAGGGTTAGGGTTAGGGTTAAGGTTATTGTTAGTGGTTAGGGGTTGGGGTTAGGGTTATTGTTAAGGTTATGATTAGGGCTACGGCTAGGGATAGGGCTAAGGTTAGGGTTAAGCGTTAAGGGTTATGGGTAGGGCTAGGGCTTGGGCTAGGGCTATGTTTAGGATTAGGGCTCGGGTTCGGGTTGTGGCTGAGGATGGGGATGGGGCTGGGGTTAGTGTTGGTGTTGGGGTTATGGATTGTATTAGGGTTGAGTTAGGTTTATGGTTAATATTAGGAGAAGGTTAGGGTGAGGGTTAGGGATAAGGTTTAAGTGTTAGGCTTAGGTTTAGGTTAGGTTTAGGGTTATGGTTAGGTTTACGGGTTAGAGTTAGGGTTCGGGTTAGTGGTAGGGTAAGAGTTAGCATTCGGGGTTAGGGGTTAGTTTAGGGTTAGGGTTAAGTTTAGGGTTTGGGTTAGGGGTTGTGGTTAGGAGTAGGTTTAAGTTTAGGTTTAGTGTTAGTATTAGGGATAGGGTTAGCATTAAGGTTGGGGTTAGGGCAGAGGTAGTGTTAGGGTTAGGTTTAGTGTTAGGGTTAGGGTTAGCATTCAGGGTTAGGGTTAGGTTTAGGGCAGGCGGTTAGTATTAAGATTAGGGTAAGGGTAGGGTTAGGGTTAGGGTTAGGGTTAGCGTTATGGTTAGTGTTAGGGGAGGGTTAGGTTTAAGGTTAGGGTTAGTGTTAGGTATTAGAGTTAGGGTTAGGGTTAGGGCTAGGGTTAGGTTTAAGTTTAGGGTTATGATTTGGGTTAGGTTAATGTTAGGCTTATGGTTAGGGTTGGGGTTTAGCTGTTAGGCCATAGTGTTACTCTAATGGATAGGGTTAGGCTTAGAATTATGATTATGGGTTAGGGTTCGGGTTAGGATCTGGTTCGGGCTAGAGTTAGTGTTAGTATTAATGTTAGGGTTATGGTGAAGTTTAGGTTTAAGGTTAGAGTTGGAGGTAAGGGGTAGGGTTAGAGTAAGGTTCAGGGGATAGATGTTAGGGTTAGGGTTAGGTTTATGGTTAAGTTTAGGATTAAAGGTTGGGGTTAGTGTTAGGTTTAGGGTGAAAGGTTAGGGTTAGGTTTAGGGCTGGGTTTGAGTTAGAGTTAGGGGTTAGGGTTAAGTTTAGGGTTAGCATTAGGGTTAATGTTAGGATTAGGGGTTGGTGTTGGGGTTGGGTTAGGTTTAGGGTTAGGGTTATGTTTAAGGTTAGAATTTGGGGCTAGGGATTAGGGGTTAGGGTTAGGGCTAGGGCTAGGGCTAAGGCTGGGTCTGTGGCTGTGTTTGGAATTAGGGTGAGTGTTAGGGTTAAGAATTACAGCTAGTGCTAGGGCTAAAGCTAGGGCTAGTGTTAAGGTTTTTGTTAGGTTTAGGTTACGGTTTTGAGTCAGGCTGGAGCTGGGGCTGGCGCTGGGGCTGGGGTTGGTACAGTTGTTGGGGTTGGGGTTGGGTTTTGGGTAGATGTTCGGTTTCGGGATAGGGTTCTGGTTCATGTTCGGGTTAGGGTTAGGTTTCAGGTTCAGTTTTGGGTTCGGGTGAGGCTGAGGGTTAAGTTTAGGGTTGCAGGTTCGGTTAGGATTACGATTAGGGTTAGGGTTCTGGTTCGGGTTCGATTAATGATCGGGTTTGGGTAAGGTTTTGGTTTCAGTTTCAGGTGTAGGATCAGGTTAGGTTTAGGGTTAGGGCTAGGACTAGGGTTTGGTTTCAGGTTCAGGTTTATTTTGGGTTAGGGTTAGGTTTAGGTTTAGATGTTAGGTTTAGGAATAAGGTTCGGGTTTGGATTCAGGTTTGAGTTCTGGTTAAGGTTCGGTTTTGGTTTCAGTTTCAGGCTGTGGTTTGGGTTCAGGTTCGGGTTTGTGATCGGGTTCATGTTAGGGTTCGAGTTAGGGTTAGGGTTCAGTTTAGGGTTAGAGGTTAGGGTTAGGGTTGGTGCTAGGGCTTGGGCTAGGGTAAGGGCTAGGGCTAGGGCTAGGTTCAGTGTTAGTGTTAGGGTTAATTCTTAGGGTTAGGGCTAGGGCTAGGATTACTGTTAGGATTAAGGTGAGTGTTCGGGTTTGGTTTCTGGTTCGGATTCAGGTTCGAGTTAGGGTTAGGGTAAGATGTTAGGGTTAAGGTTAGGGTTAGAGCTCATGTTAGAGGTAAGGGTTAGGTTTAGGGTTAGGGTTAGGATTAGGGTTAGGGTTAAGTGTCGGGTTCAGGTTCTGTTTCGGTTTGGTGTTCATGTATTGGTTAGGGTTACAGTTAGGGTTAGACTTTAGTTTTAGTGTTAGCATTAGGGTTAGGGTTAGGGTTAGGGCTAGGGTTCGGGTTAGGGTTAAGGTTATGTTTAGTGTTAGGGTTAGTTTAAGGGTTAGGGTTAGGGTTAGCGTAGGGTTAAGGTTAGAGTTTAGGGATAGTGTTGGTGTTAGGTTTAGGGTTAGAGTTAGGGTTAGGGTTACATGTTAGGGTTAGGATTAGGGCTCTGGTTAGGGCTAGGGCTAGGGCTAGGGTTCAGGTTCAGTTTCTAGTTTGTTTTCGGGTTAGGTTTAGAGCTAGGGCTAGGGATCATGTCCGGGTTCAGATTCGACTTTGGGTTCGTGTTAGCGTTAGAGGTTATGATTAGGGTTCAGGTTCCTGTTCGGGTTGGAGCTGGGGTTGATGCTGGGGCTGAGGTTAGGCTTGGGTTTGTGTTCGGGGTCACGGTCGGGTTAGGATTAGGGTTTGTGTTCGGGTTCGGGTTCGGTTAGGGTGAGCGGTAGGATTAGTGTTAGGGTTGCAGGTTAGTGTTAGGGTTAGGGCTAGGGTTAGGGCTATGGCTAGGGATAAGTCTAGTTTCATGTTGCTATTTGGGTTCAGGTTAAGGTTAGTTTTAGGGCTGGGGTTAGAGTTAGGCTTAGGGGTTTGGGTTAGGGTTAGGTTTCGTGTTAGGGTTCGGCTTAGTGTTAGGGTTAAGGTTAGCGTTAGGGTTAGGGTTAGGGTAGTGTTAGGGTTAGGGTTAGTGCAGGGGAGGTTTAGGGTTAAGGTTCGTGCTGGGGTTAGTTGTTAGGGTTAGGGTTAGGTTTAGCCTAGTGTGAGGGTTAATGTTAGGGATAGTTACTGTAGTTAACATGAAAAAGCAATAGCATTTCTCATTTCACAAAGGTCTGTATGAGTTGTATGAAAAGGGACTGTGGCATCAGTGTCCATCAAGGTCCTTAAGAAAAATATGTGTCACATCTGTTACAAAGTGCTTGCCTTCCCATAGAAAGCACAGAAGGCTTTCTGGTAGAGTTTGGGTTAGGGTTAGCAGTAGTATCATCTGTTACAAAGTGCTTGCTTTCCCATAGAAAGCACAGTAGGCTTTCTGGTAGAGTTTGGCTTAGGGTTAGCAATAGTGTTAGGGTTATGTTTACGGTTAGGGTTACAATTAGGTGTCAGGGGTTTAGCGATAGTGTTAGGCTTAGGGATAGGGTTTGTCTTAGGATTAGAGATAGGGGTTAGGGTTATGGTTAGGGTTAGGGTTAGGATTAGGGTTCCGGTTACTGTTAAGGTTAGGGTTAAATTTAGGATTAGCGGTTAGGGGTTAGGGATTAGGGTTATGATTCGGATTAAAGATAGGTCTACTGCTAGGGCTAGGGTTAAAGTTAAAGGTTAAGAGTTAGAGTTAGGTGTAGGGAACAGCTAGGTTAAGGGAGACAGCTAGGACTAGGGCTTGGTTTAGGTTTAGGGTCCTGGTTCATGTTCCGGATCGGGTTTGTGCTGACGCAGGGCCTGGGTTTGGGGTTCTGGTTCGTGTTCTGATTAGGGTTTAGGTTAGGTTTTGGGGTCCAGTTTCAGTTAGTGTTTGGGTTACGGTTAGGTTCAGGGTTAGGGATAGTGTTTAGGGTTAGGGTTAGGGCTCGGGTTCAGGTTATGTTTCGGGTTTGGGTTAGGGTTAGGTTTAGGGATAGGGTTAGCAGTTAGGGTTGCATTTGGGTTAGGGTTGGCGTTAGGATTAAGAGGTAGGGCTCGGGCTAAGGCTAGGTCTAGGTTTAGTTTTAGGGTGAGGGCTAGGGTTACAGTTTGTGTTTGGGTTCGGGTTCAGTTTCGGCTTTGATTTTGGGTCTGGTTAGGGTTAGGGTTAGGCATTGTGGTTGTTGGTAGGGCTAGGGCTAGGCCTTGGGCTAGGGCTAGGCCCAGGGCTAAGTTTAGGTTTAGGGTTAATAATTTGGGTTAATGCTAGGTTTAGGGTTAGGGTTAGTGTTAGGGTGCAGGTTGGTGATAAGGCTGGGGTTGGGGCAGGGCTGAGCCTGGGGCTAGGATTGGGGTTGGGGTTGGGATTCGGGTTCGTGTTCGGTTTCAGGTCAGGTTTTGGGTTCGGGTTTTTGTTAGGGTTATGGTTAGAGGTTATGGTTATGATAAGGCTTAGGGTTAGGTTTAGGGTTATAGTTTGGGTTCAGGTTCGGGTTCAGGTTCGGGTTTTGGTAAGGGTTAGGGTAGGTGTTAGGGTTCGGGTTTGGCTTCTGGTTCATGTTAGGTTTCATGTTAGGTTTGGGTTTAGGGTTTAGGTTCGGGTTCTGGTGCGTGTTAGGGTTCGGGTTTGGTTTCGAGTTCTGGTTCGGGTTAGGGTTAGGTTAGAGTTTAGCTTTGGGGTTTGGGTTCGGGTTCAGGTAAGGGTAAGGTTCAGGTTAGGGTTCAGGTTTGGGTTTGGGTTCGGGTTAGGGTTAGGGTTAGGTGTAGATTTAGGATTCGGGTTAGGGGTTCTGGTTAGGGTTATGGTTAGGGTTAGGTTTAGAGTTAGGGCAATGCTAGAGCTATGGCTAGGGCTTGGGCTAGGGCTAGGGTTAGGGGTAAGTGTTATGGGTTAGAGCTAAGGCAAAGGCTAGGGCTAGGATTCGGGTTCGGGTTCAGGTTGGGGCTCAGGCTAGGGCTGGAACTGGGGATTGGTTTGCGGCTAGGATTGAGGTTGGGGTTGATGTTAGTGTTTGGGTTCAGGTTCAGATTAGGGTTCGGGTTCAGGTTAGGGTTAGGGTTAGGAGTAGAGTTCGGGTTCGGGTTGGGGTTTGGGTTAAAGTTCGGGTTCGGGTTAGGGTATGGGATAGGGTTAGTGTTACGGTTCGTGTTCAGTTTTGGTTTTGGGTTCGGGTTAGGGTAGATTAGAAGTTACGGTTAGGGCTCGGGTTTGGGTTCAGGTAATTGTTCAGGTTAGGGTTCAGGTTTGGGTTCCGTTTAGGGTTACAGTTAGGGTTAGTCTTAGTGTTAAGGTTTGGGTTAGGAGTTCGGGTTAGGGTTAGAGTTAGGTTTAGGCTTAGGGTTAGGGCTATGCTGCAGCTATGGCTAGGTCTAGGGCTAGGGTTAGAGTTAAGAGTTAAGGTTTAGGGCTAGGGCTAGGGTTCGGGTTTGGTTTCAGGTTGGGGCTGTGGCTGAGACTGGGTTTGCTGCTGGGGATGGGCTTGGGTTTCGGGTTAGTGTTCGGGTTCGGGATAGGATTAGTGTTTGGCTTCGGTTTAGGGTTCAGATTCTGGCCCTGGTTAGTGTTAGAGTTCGGGTTTGGGTTCGGATTAGGGTTAGGGTTCAGATTCGGGTTAGGATTAGGGTTATGGCTGGATCTAGGGCTAGGGCTAGGGCTAGGGCTAGTGCTAGAGCTAGTTTTAGGGTTAGTGTTAGGGTTCATGTTCGGTTTCAGTTTCGGTTTTGGTTTCAGGTTTGAGTTGGTTTTAGGGTTAGTGTTAGGGTTAGGGTTAGGTTTAAAGTTGAGGGTTAGGGTTAGTGTTAGCATTAGGGTTTGGGTTTGTTATCGAGTTCATATTAGGGTTCATATTAGGGTTCAGGTTCGGGTTAGATTTAGGGTTAGGGTTAGGGTTAGGGTTAGAATAGGGCTAAGGCTATGGATAGGGCTTGGACTAGGGCTATGTCTAGGGCTAGGTTTCGATTTGGGTTACGGTTCGGGTTAGGTTTAGTGTTAGGGGTAAGGGTTAGGTTCAGGGTTAGGGCTAGGGTTAGGATTAAGGGTTGGGCTTGTTGTTAGGGTTATGTTAGGCTGGGGTTAGGGTGAAGGGTTAAGAGTTATGGATAGGGCTAGGACTAGGGCATTGGGCTAGGGTTAGGGTAAGGTTTAGGGTTAGTCTTAGGATTAGTGTTCTGGTTCAGTAAGGGTTCGGGTTAGGGTTAGGATTTGGGTTCGGTTTTGAGTTCGGGCTAGGGTTATGGCTCGGGTTTGGGTTCGGGTAAGGTATCAGGTTAGGTTTTGTGTTTGGGTTGGGACTGGGGTTGGGTTTGGGGTTGGGGTTCAGTTTCGTGTTTCAGTTTGGGTTCAGATTAGGGTTCAGGTTCGGGTTCGGGTTCTGGTTCTGGCTAGTGTTACGGTAAGGGTTTGGGTTTGGGTTCAGATTCGGGTTAGTTTTAGGGTTAGAGATTAGGGTTAGTGTTAGGGTTCTGGTTCAGATTAAGGTTACTGTGATGGGTTAGGGGTTAGGCATTAGGGTCAGGGGTAGGGTTAGGGTTAGTGTTAGGGGGCAGGTTGGGGCTAAGGCTGGGGCTGGGGCTTCGGTTGAGCCTGGGGCTAGGGTTGGGCTTGGGCTTGGGCTTGGGGTTCGGTTTAGTGTTTGGCTTCGGGTTAAAGTTTGGGTTCTGGCTCTGGTTAGTGTTAGGTAAGTGTTCGTGTTCGGGTTCGGGTTGCTGTTAGGGTTAGAGTTTAGGCTTGGGGTTAAAGTTTAGGGTTAGGGTTCGGGTTAGGGTTAAGGCTAGGTTTCAGATTCAGGTTAGGGTTATGGTTTGGGTTAGGATTAGTGTATGGCTAGATCTAGGGCTAGGGCTAGGGCTAGTGCTAGAGCTAGTTTTAGATTTAGGGTTAGGGTTCAGTTTCGGTTTCGGGTTCGGTTTTGGTTTCAGTTTCGGGTTCGGTATAGCGTTAGGGTTAGGTTTAGAATTTAGGGTTAGGGTTAGGGTTAGTGTTAGCATTAGGGTTTGGGGTTGGTTTAGGGTTAATGTTAGGATTCATGTTAGGGTTCGGGTTGGGGTTAGGGTTAGGGTTAAAGTTAGGTTTAGGATAGGGCTAAGGCTAAGGACAGGGCTATGATAGGGCTAGGATTCAGGATCAGGTTCGGGTTGGAGTTAGGGTTTGGGTTAGGGTTTCATCTGGGCATTACTCAACCAGTGGTCGGGTGGCTGCTTGAGAACTCCCTCAATGGCGTGAGGGGTTGTGATACATAATTCTTGCCCTAAGGTTAACTTGTCCATGTCTTTGACTAGAAGAGCTGTGGCTCGGGTTAGGGTTAGGGTTAGAGTTAGGGGTTAGGGGTTAGGGGTTAAGGTTATGTTTAGGGCTATGGCTAGGGCTAGGGCAGGGTTTAGGGTGATGGGTTAAGGGTTAGGGCAAGGGCAAGGGTTAGGGATAGGGTATTGGGCTAGGGTTAGGGTTAGGGTTACTGTTAGGATTAGGGTTCTGGTTCGGTTAGGCTTAGGGTTCGAGTTAGGGTTCAGTTCAGTTTCGAGTTCGGATTAAGTTAGTTTAGAGGTTAGGGTTAGGGTTATGGTTCGGGGTCGGGTTCGGGTAAGGTATTGGGTTAGAGTTCGTGTTCGGGTTGGGACTGGGGTTCGGGCTTATGCTGGAGTTGGTGTTGGTGTTGGGGTTCATGTTTGTGTTTGGGTTTGGGTTCGGATTAGGGTTCAGGTTCGGGTTTGGTTTCTGGTTCTTGTTATTTTTACAGTTAGGGTTCGGGTTTGGGTTCGAGTTGAGATTCGGGTTAACTTTAGGGTTAGAGATTAGGGTTAGGGTTAGGTTTCAGGTTCGGGTTCGGGTTAAAGATAGTGTTAGGGTTTGGGGTTAGGAGTTAAGGTTTAGGGTTAGTGTTATGGTTATGGTTAGGGTTATGGTTATTGCTAGGGCTGGAGTTAGAGGTTAGGGTTGGGTTAGGATTAGGGTTAGGGTTTGGTTACGGTTTGGGTTAGGGTTAGGATTCGTGTTTTGGTTGGGGCTAGGAATGGGACTGGGGTTGGTGTTGGGGTTCAGTTGGGGTTCAGGTTCATGTTCGGGTTCAGCTTTGAATTAGGTTTCTGGTTCGAGTTCTGGTTCTGGTTAGTTTTAGGGTTGGGGTTTGGGTTCAGATTCAGGTTCGGTTAGGGTTAGAATATATGGTTGGGGTTACGGTTAGTCTTAGGGTTAAGGTTAGTGTTTGGGTTCGGGTTCTGGTTAGTGCTAGGGTTAGGGTTCGGGTTCAGGTTCGGGTTAGGGTTAGGGTGAGATTTTATGTTTTGGGTTATGGTTAGTCTTAGGGTTCGGTTTAGGATTGGGGTTTGGGTTAGGATTATGGGTAGGGTTAGAGGTTAGTGTTGGGTTAGTGTTGGGGTTAGGGTTTGGGTTAGGGTTAGGGTTAGAAGTTAGGGTTATGGTTACGTTTAGGGTTAGGGTTTGGGTTTCGCGTTAGGGTTAGAATTATGTTTCAGGTTAGAGTTGGGGTTAGGGCTAGGGCTAGGGTTCAGGTTAGAATTAGGTTTAGGGCTAGAGGTAGGGATAGGGCTATGGATAGGGTTCAGGTTCGTGTTTGGGTTAAAGTTCAGGTTAGAGTGTGGGTTAGGGGTAGGTTTAGGGTTAAGGGTAGTGGTTAGGGTTGGGGTTAGGGTTAAGGTTAGGGTTAGGGCTAGGACTAGGCCTAGGGCTAGGGCCAGGGTTAGGGGTAGGTTTAAGGTTAAGGTTAGGGTTAGGGGTTAGGGGTTAGGGTTTTGGTTAGGGCTAGGGAAAGGGATATGGCTAGTGTTAGTCTTAGGGTTCTGTCTGGGGTTGGGGCTGGCTTGGGGTTGGTGTTGGGGTTGGGGTTCGTGTTCGTATTCATGTTCGTGTTCTGATTAGGGTGGGGGTTATGTTTCGGTTTTGGGTTAGGGTACGGGTTAGTGTTAGTGTGAAGGTTAGCATTAGGGTTATGTTTAGAGGTCAGGGTTAGGGTTAGGGTTAAGATTAGGAAAAGAGGTAGGGCTAGGACAAGGGCTATGTTTAGGGTTAGGATTAGGCATCTGATTTGGTTTTGGGTTCGGGTTAGTGTTAGAGGTTAGGGTTAGGGTTCGGGTTCAGGTTAGGGTGAGAGTTTAGGGTTAGTGTTACAGTTAGGTTTAGGAATAGGGTTTAGGTTCAGTTTTGTGTTTGGATATAGTTTGGGGATTGGCCTG
Source organism: Nannospalax galili (assembly GCF_000622305.1). Taxonomy (NCBI): domain Eukaryota; kingdom Metazoa; phylum Chordata; class Mammalia; order Rodentia; family Spalacidae; genus Nannospalax; species Nannospalax galili. Next base: position 14,502 of record NW_008331693.1, read on the forward strand.
GGCCTGGGGTTGGGGTTGGGTTGGGGTTGGGTTTGCAGTTGGGGTTGGAGTTCATGTTCATATTCAGGGTTGCATTCTGATTAGGGTTGGGGTTAGGGTTATGGTTCGGGTATGGGTTAGTGTTAGGGTTAGCGTTCGGGTTAGGGTTAGGTTTAGGGTTAGGTTTCGGTTAGAGGTCAGGGTTAGGGTTAGGGTTAGGGTTAGGGTTAGAGATCAGGGTTAGGGTTAGGGTTAGGGTTAGAGGTCAGGGTTAGGGTTAGCGTTAGGTTTAAGAGGAAGGGCTAGGGCTAGGGCTAGGGCTTCGTTTAGGGTTAGGGTTCGGGTTTGGGTTAGGGTGAGAGGTCAGGGTTAGGGTTACGGTTAGGGTTAGAGGTCAGGGTTAGGGTTAGAGGTTAGGGTTAGGGTTCGGGTTTGGGTTAGGGTGAGAGTTTAGGGTTAGTGTTATGGTTAGGTTTACGGATGGGGTTTAGGTTTGGGTTTGGGTTCGGGTTAGTGTTAGGGTTATGGTTATGTCTAGGGCTTGTGCTAGATCTAGGGTTAGGGCTAGGTTTAGGTTTAGGGTTAGTGTTCAGGTTCGGATTCAAGTTCTGTTTTGTGTTTGAGTTCGAGTTAGGGTTTGGGTTTGGGCTGGGGCTGAGCTGGGGCTGTGGCGGGGTTTGTAAATGAGGTTGGGGTATAGTAGGGGTTCGGGTTCCTCTTTGGGTTCAGGTTCAGGTTCACATTTGGGTTAGATTTTAGGGCTAGGGTTAAAATTAGGTTAGGGTGAGAGTTAGGGTTTGGGTTAGGGCGAAGTCTAGGGCCAGGGTTATGGTAAGGGTTAGGGTTTAGAGGTTAGGCAAGAGTGTTAGGCTTAGGGATAGGCTTGGGTTTAGGATTAGGGTTAGTGATAAGGTTATGGTTAGGGTTACGGTTAGGATCATGTTCAGGTGAGTGTTAGTGTTATTGTTAAGGTTAGCATTAGGGTTAGGGTTAGGGTTAAGGTTAGGGTTAGGATTAGGTTTAGGTGTTAGCATTAAGGTTAGGGTTTGGGGTTGGGGTTAGTGTTAGGGTTAGTGTTAGAGGTTAGGTTTGGGTTCAGGGTTAGAGGTTAGGGTCAGGTTTAGGGCTGTTTAGGGTTAGGGTTGGGTTTAGGGGTTAGGCAATAGTGTTAGGCTTAGGGATAGGCTTGGGCTTAGAGGGTTTAGAGTTAGGTTTAGTGTTAGGGTTAAGGTTAATGTTAGCATTAGGGGTTGGGGTTGGGGTTGGGGTTTGGGTTGGTTTTGTTTTTAGGGTTAGGGTTAGGCTTAGGCTTAAGATTAGGGTTAGTGGTTGGGGTTAGAATTTAGGGTTATGGTTCGTTACGGTTAGGGTTATGGTTAGGATCATGTTCGGGTGAGTGTTAGAGTTATCGTTAAGGTTAGTGTTAGGGTTAGGGTTAGGGTTAAGTTTAGCAATAGGGTTAGGTTTAGGGTCAAGTTTAGGATGAGAGGTTGGGGTTGTGGTTAGTGTTAGGGTTAGTGTTAGAGGTTAGGTTTGGGTTTAGGGTTCGAGGTTAGGGTTAGGTTTAGGGTTGTTTAGGGCTAGGGTTAGGGTTTAGGGTTAGGTTTAGTGTTAGGGTTAAGGTTAATGTTAGCATTAGGGGTTCGGGTTGGGGTTGGTGTTTGGGTTGGTTTTGTTGTTAGGGTTAGGGTTAGGGTTAGGCTTAATATTAGGGTTAGCAGTTAGGGGTTAGAATTTAGGGTTATGGTTAAGCTTAACGTTAGTTCTAGGGCTAGGCCTACGACTAGGGCTAGGGTTAAGTTTAAGGCTTAAGTGTTAGAGTTACGGGTAGGGCAAGGGCTAGGGCTTGGGAGAGGGCTAGCGCTAAGGCTAGGTTTAGGTTTATGGTTCACATTCGTGTTCAGGTTTTGGTTGGGACTGGGGCTGGTGCTGGGGCTGGTGTTGGGGTTCGGTTTTGGGTTTATGTTCAGGTTCACATTCTGATTTGGGTTCGCGTTAGGGTTTGGGTTCCAGTTCGGGTTCAGATTCAGGTTACTGTTTGTGTTAATGTTAGGTTCAGAGAGTTAGCAATAGCGTTTAGGGTTAGTGTTAGGGCTCGGGTTTGCGTTACGGTTCGGGTTCAGGTTCGGGTTAAGGTTAGGTTTAGGGTTAGAACTTAGAGTTGGTTGCCTGGGTGTAGGGTTTGGGTTGGGGTTGGGGTTGGGATTCGGGTTCGGGTTCAGGTTAGGTTTAGGGTTAGAGTTTAGGTTTAGGCTTAGGGTTAGGATTAGGGTTACGGGTTCAGGTTAGGGTCATGGTTAGGGTTAGGTTTATGGTTTGGGAAATGCTAGGGCTACAGCTAGGGCTAGGGCTAGCGCTAGATTTAGGGTTAAGGGTTAAGAGTTCGAAGTAGGGCTAGGAATAGGGCTAGGATTTGGGTTTGGGTTCGGGTTGGGGCTGGGGCTGGGGCTGGGGATGTATTTGCAGTTTGGGTTGGGGTTGGGATTCAGGTTAGTGTTTGGATTTGGGTTCGGATTAGTGTTCAGGTTCGGGTTAGTGTTAAGGTTAGGTGTAGGGCTCGGGTTTGGGTTCGCGTTCTGGCTCTGGTTCATGTTATGATTAGTGTTCTGGTTCGGGGTAAGTTTAGAGTTAGGGTTAGAGTTTAGGGTTAGGGTTACAGTTTTGGGCTGGTATAGTGTTAGGGATAGGGTTCAAATTCAGGTTCGGGTTATGGTTAGGGTTAGAGTTATTGTTATGGCTAGATCTAGGGCTAGGGCTAGGGCTAGTGCTAGAGCTAGAGATAGTTTTAGGGTTAGGGTTAGGGTTCGGTTTTGGTTTGGGGTTCAGTTTAGGGTTAGGAGTAGGGTTAGGTTTAGGGGTAAGGGTAGGGTTAGGATTAGGGTTAGGTTTAGAGGTAAGGGTTATGGTTAGGGTTAGTGTTAGTATTAGCGTTTGCGTGCTGTTTCTGGTTAAAGTTCAGGTTCATGTTAAGGTTCTGGTTGGGGTTAGGGTTAGGGTTAGGATTAGGATAGGGCTAGGGCTATGGTTAGGGTTAGGGCTAGTGCTAGCACCAGGGATAGGGTTAGGGTTAGGTTTAACATTAGAGTTAGGGGTTAGGGGTTAGGGTTATGCTTATGGTTAAGGTTAGGGTTAGGGCTAGGGCTAGGACTAGTGTTAGGGCTAGGGAAAGGGATATGGCTAGGGTTAGGGTTAGGTTTAGGTTTCGTGTTTGGTTTCAGTATGGGCCTGGCGCTGGGGCTGGGCTTGGGGTTATTGTTGTGGTTGGGCTTCATGTTCGTATTCGGGTTCATGTTCTGATTAGGGTTGTGGTTAGGGTTCGGGTTCGGTTTCAGGTACAGTTTAGTGTTAGGGTTAGGTTTAGAGGTAAGGGTTATGGTTAGGATTAAGAGGTAGTGCTTGGGCTAGGTTTAGGGTTAGGGTTAGAGGTTAGAGGTTAGGCTTAGAGTTAGGCTTCGGGGTCTGGTTCGGTTTAGAGTTAGGGTTAGAGGTTAGGGTTGGGTTAGGGTTATGGTTAGGATTAAGAGGTAGTGCTTGGGCTAGGTTTAGGGTTAGGGTTAGGGTTAGGGTTTCGGGTTCAAGTTTGGTTTTGTGTTCGAGTTAGGGATAGAGGTTAGGTTTAGGGTTCAGGTTTGGGTTAGGGTGAGAGTTTAGGGTCAGGGTTATGGTTATGGCTAGGGCTAGGGCTAGGCCTAGGGCTAAGTTTAGGTTTAGGGTTACGGCTAGTGTTCGAGTACAAGTTCGGGTTCGTGTTTGAATTCTAATTAGGGTTCGGGCTAGTGCTGGGGCTGAGATGGGGCTGGGGCGGCGTTTGGGAATGGGAATGGGGTTGGGGCTCGGGTTCCTTTTGGGTTAGGGTTCGGTTTCGTGTTAGGGTTAGAGGTAAGGCTTATGGTTAAAATTAGGTTGGGGTGAGAGTTATGCTTAGGGTTAGGGCTAGTGCTAGGGCAAGGACTAGTGTTAGGATTAGGGTAAGGGTTAGGGATAATATTCAGAGGTAGGGATAGCGCTAGGGCTAGGGCTAGGTCTACGTTTAGTTTTAGGATTTGGTTTTGGTTTCATGTTAGAGTTAGTGATCTGGTTCGGGTTGGGATTTGGGTTCATGTTTTTGTCGGGTTAGGGTTAGGGTTAGGGTAGGGCCAGGGCTAGGGCTAGGAATCAAGTTCGGGTTCAGGTTCAGGTTAGGGTTAGGGTTAGAGCTAGGGAGGGCTAGGGCTAGGCCTAGGGTTCAGGTTCGGGTTCGGGTTAAGGTTCAGCATAGGTTTAGGGTTAAAGTTAGGGTTAGGTTTAGGGACAGGGCTGCGTTATGGTTAGGGGTTAGGTTTAGGGTTATGGTTAGAGTTAGGGTTAGGGTTAGGGTTTGGCTTAGGTTTAGGGTTAAAGGTTAGGGTTAGGTTTAGGGTTAGCCTGGGTTATGGTTAGGGATTATGTTTAGGGTTAGGGTTAGGATTGGGTTAGGGTTAAGTTTAGGGTTGGGGTTTGTGTTTGTGTTTGGGATTGGGGTTGTTTTGGGGGTTAGGGTTAGGGTTTAGGAATAGGGTTAGGGTTAAGGTTATTGTTAGGGGTTAAGTGTTGGGGTTAGTGTTATTGTTAGGGTTAGTGTTAGGGCTACGCCTAGGGCTAGGGCTAAGGTCAGGATTAAGCGTCAAGGGTTATGGGTAGGGCTAGGGCTTGGGCTAGGGCTACGTTTAGGATTAGGTTTTGGGTTCGGCTTACGGCTGAGGATATGGATGGGGCTGGGGTTAGGGTTGGTGTTGGGGTTATGGATTCCATTCGGGTAGGGTTAGGTTTATGGTTAGTATTAGGAGAAGGTTAGGATGAGCGTTAGGGATAATGTTTAAGTGTTAGGCTTAGGTTTTGGTTAGGTTTAGGGTTATGGTTAGGTTTAGGGGTTAGGGTTAGGCTTCGGGTTAGTGGTAGGGTTAGGGTTAGCATTCGGGGTTAGGGGTTAGTTTAGGGTTAGGGATAAGGTTAGGTTTGGGTTAGGGGTTGTGGTTAGGGTTATGTTTAAGTTTAGGGTTAGGGTTAGTATTAGGGATAGGGTTAGCATTAAGGTTAGGGTTAGGGTAGAGTTAGGGTTAGGTTTAGGTTTAGTGTTAGAGTTAGGGTTAGCCTTCAGGGTTAGGGGTTAGTTTAGGTTTAGGGTTAAGGTTAGGTTTAGGTTTAGGGCAGGCGGTTAGTATTAAGATTAGGGTTAGGTTAGGGTTAGGGTTAGGGTTAGCGTTATAGTTAGTGTTAGGGGAGGGTTAGTTTTAAGTTTAAGGTTAGTGTTAGATATTAGAGTTAGGGTTATGGTTAGGGTTAGGGTTAGAGCTAGAGTTAGGGTTAAGTTTAGGGTTATGATTTGGGTTAGGTTAAGTTTAGGGCTATGGTTATGGTTAGGGGTTAGCTGTTAGGCCATAGTGTTAGTCTAATGGATAGAGTTAGGCTTAGAATTATGGTTAGGGGTTAGGGTTATGGTTAGGATCTGGTTCGGGCGAGAGTTAGTGTTAGTGTTAATGTTAGGGTTATGGTTAAGTTTAGGGGTATGTTTAGAGTTGGAGGTAAGTGTCAGATTAAGGGTAAGGTTCAGGGGTTAGATATTAGGGTTAGGGTTAGGTTTATGGTTAAGTTTAGGATTAGAGGTTGGGGTTAGTGTTAGGTTTAGGGTTAGAGGTTAGCCTAAGGTTTAGGGTGAAAGGTTAGGGTTAGGTTTAGGGCTCGTTTAGAGTTAGTGTTACGGGTTAGGGTTAAGTTTAAGCTTAGCATTAGGGTTAATGTTAGGATTAGGGGTTGTTGTTGGGTTTGGGTTATGTTTAGGGTTAGGGTTAGGTTTAGGCTTAAAATATGGGGTTAGGGATTAGGGGTTAGAGTTAGGGTTAGCCCTAGGGCTAGGTCTAAGGCTTCGGCTGTGGCTGTGTTTGGGATTAGGGTGAGTGTTAAGGTTAAGAATTACAGCTAGTGCTAGGAGTAAAGCTAGGGCTAGGGTTACGGTTTTTGTTAGGTTTAGGTTTCGGGTTTGGTTTCAGTTTTGAGTTCAGGCTGGAGCTGGGGCTGGGGCTGGGGCAGGGGTTGGTACAGTTGTTGGGGTTGGGGTTGGGTTTTGGGTTGATGTTCGGTTTCGGCATAGGGTTCTGGTTCGTGTTCGGGTTAGGGTTAGTGGTTAGTTTCGGGTGAGGCTGAGGGTTAAGTTTAGGGTTGCAGGTTAGGGTTAGGATTATGATTAAGGTTAGGGTTCTGGTTTAGCTGGGGCTGGGGCTGGGGGTGGGGCTGGGGTTGGTACAGTTGTTGGGGTTGGGGTTGGGTTTTGGGTTGATGTTCGGTTTCGTGATAGGGTTCTGGTTCATGTTCGGGTTAGGGTTAGGGTTCAGGTTTGGGTTTGGGTTCGGGTGAGGCTGAGATTAAGTTTAGAGTTGCAGGTTAGGGTTAGGATTATGATTAGGGTTAGGGTTCTGGTTCGGGTTCGATTAATGATTGGGTTTGGGTAAGGTTTAGGATTCTGTTTCAGGTATAGGATCAGGTTAGGGTTAGGGTTAGGGCTAGAACTAGGGTTCGGTTTCAGGTTCGGGTTCATTTTGGGTTACGGTTAGGTTTATGGTTAGTGTTAGAGGTTAGGGTTAGGGTTGGTCCTAGGGCTGGGGCTAGGGTAAGGGCCGGTTTTGGTTTCAGTTTCAAGCTGTCGTTTGGGTTCAGGTTTGGGTTCGTGATCGGGTTCATGTTAGGGTTCGAGTTAGGGTTAGAGTTCAGGTTAGGGTTAGGTTTATGGTTAGTGTTACAGTTTATGGTTAGTGTTGGTGCTAGGTTAAGGGCTAGGGATAGGGCTAGGTTCAGGGTTAGGGTTAGGGTTAATTCTTAGGGTTAGGGCTAGGGTATGACTGTGGTTAGGATTAGGGTGAGGGTTCCGGTTTGGTTTCTGGTTCCGATTCAGGTTCGAGTTAGGGTTAGGGTAAGAGGTTAGGGTTAAGGTTAGGGTTAGGGTTCATGTTAGAGGTTAGGGTTAGGTTTAGTTTTAGGTTTAGGAATAGGGTTAGGGTTAGGGGTCGTGTTCAGTATCGGTTTCAGATTGGTGTTCATGTATTGGTTAGGCTTACAGTTAGGGTTAGACATTAGTTTTAGTGATAGCAGTAGGGTTAGGGTTAGGTTTATGGCTAGGGTTAAGGTTATCGTTAGGGTTAGGGTTATTTTAAGGGTTAGGGTTAGGGTTAGGGTAGGGTTAAGATTAGAGGTTAGGGATAGTGTTGGGGTTAGGTTTAAGGTTAGAGTTAGGGTTAAAGTTATATGTTACGGTTAGGGTTAGTGATCGGGTTAGGGCTAGGGCTAAGGCTAGGTCTAGGGTTCAGGTGTGGGTTCGAGTTTGGTTTCGGGTTAGTTTTAGAGCTAGGGTTAGTGCGTGTTAGCATTAGGGTTAGGGTTAGGGTTAGGGCTAGGGTTTGGGTTAGGGTTAAGGTTATGGTTAGGGTTAGGGTTAGTTTAACGGTTAGGGTTAGGGTTAGGGTAGGGTTAAGGTTAGAGTTTAGGCATAGTGTTGGTGTTAGGTTTAGGGTTAGAGTTAGGGTTAGGGTTACATGTTAGTGTTAGGGTTATGGCTCGTGTTAGGGCTAGTGCTAGGGCTAGGTCTAGGGTTCAGTTTCAGGTTCGAGTTTGGATTCGGGTTAGGTTTAGAGCTAGGGCCAGGGCTCAGGTCCGGGTTCGGATTTGAGTTTGGGTTCGGTTTAGCATTATAAGTTATCATTAGGGTTCAGTTTCGTGTTCGCGTTGGAGCTGGTGCTGACGCTGGGGCTGATGATAGGCTTGGGAGTGGGTACGGGGTCAGTGTCGGGTTAGGATTAGTGTTTGTGTTCGGGTTCGGGTTCGATTAGGGTAAGCAGTAGGATTAGGGTTAGGGTTACAGGTTAGTGTTAGGGTTAGGGCAAGGGTTAGGGCTATGGCTAGGGATAAGTCTAGGTTTCGTGTTGCTATACAGGTTCAGGTTAAGGTTAGTTTTAGGGCTAGGGTTAGATTTAGGTTTAGGGGTTTGGGTTAGGGTTAGGTTTCGGGTTAGGGTTAGGCTTAGTGTTAGGGTTAAGGTTAGCATTAGGTTTAGGGTTAGGGTAGTGTTAGGGTTAGGGTTAGTGCAGGGAAGGTTTAGGGTTAAGGTTAGTGTTGGGGTTAGTTGTTACGGTTAGGGTTAGGTTTAGCCTAGTGTGAGGGTTAATGTTAGGGATAGTTACTGTAGTTAAAATGAAAAAGCAATAGCATTTCTCATTTCACAAAGGTCTGTATGAGTTGTATGAAAAGGGACTGTGGCATCAGTGTCCATCAAGGTCCTTAAGAAAAATATGTGTCACATCTGTTACAAAGTGCTTGCCTTCTCATAGAAAGTACAGTAGGCTTTCTAGTAGAGTTTGGGTTAGGGTTAGCAATAGTGTTAGGGTTATGCTTAGGGTGAGGGTTACAATTAGGTGTTAGGGTTTTAGTGATACTGTTAGGCTTAGGGATAGGGTTCGGCTTAGGATTAGAGTTAGGGTTAGGGTTAGGGTTAGGGTTAGGGTTAGGGTTAGGGTTAGGGTTAGGGTTAGGTTAGGTTTAGGGTTAGGGTTCGGGTTCAGGTAAGGGTAAGGGTTCAGGTTAGGGTTAAGTTTTGGTTTTGGGTTTGGGTTAGGGTTAGGGTTACGCGTAGATTTAGGATTCGGGTTAGGAGTTCTGGTTAGGGTTATGGTTAGGGTTAGGTTTAGAGTTAGGGCAATGCTAGGGCTATGGATAGGGCTTGGGCTAGGGCTAGGGTTAGGGGTAAGGGTTAAGGGTTAGATCTAAGGCAAAGGCTAGGCCTTGGATTCGGGTTCAGGTTCAGGTTGGGCCTCAGCCTGGGGCTGCGACTGGGGATTGATTGGCGGCTAGGGTTGGGGTTGGGGTTGATGTTGGCGTTTGGGTTCAGGTTCGGATTAGGTTTCCGGTTCGGGATAGGGTTAGGGGTAGGAGTAGAGTTCGGGTTCGGGTTGAGGTTTGGGTTAAAGTTCGGGTTTGGTTTAGGGTATGGGATAGGGTTAGTGTTATGTTTCATGTTCAGTTTTGGTTTTGGGTTCAGGTTAGTGTAGATTAGAAGTTAGGGTTAGGGCTTGGGTTCGGGTTCAGGTAATGGTTCAGGTTAGGGTTCAGGTTTGGGTTCCGTTTAGGGTTACAGTTAGGGTTAGAGCTTAGGGTTAGTCTTAGTGTTAGGGTTTGGGTTAGGAGTTCGGCTTAGGGTTCGGGTTAGGGTGAGAGTTTAGGGTTAGCGTTATGGTTATGTTTACGGATGGGGTTTAGGTTTGGGTTTGGGTTCGGGTTAGGGTTAAGGTTACGGTTATGGCTAGGGCTAGGGCTAGATCTAGGGTTAGGGCTAGGTTTAGATTTAGGGTTAGGGTTCAGGTTCGGGTTCAAGTTCGGGTTTGTGTTTGTGTTTGAGTTAGGGTTCGGTTTGGGGCTAGGGCTGAGCTGGGGCTGTGGTGGGGTTTGTAAATGACATTGGGGTAGGGGTTCAGGTTCCTCTTTGGGTTCAGGATCGGATTCGCATTTGGGTTAGAGGTTAGGGTTAGGGTTAAAATTAGTTTAGGGTGAGAGTTAGGGTTTGGGTTAGTGTGAGGTCTAGGGCAAGGGTTAGTGTTAGGGTTAGGGTTTAGGGGTTAGGCAATAGTGTTAGGCTTAGGGATAGGCTTGGGCTTAGGATTAGGGTTAGTGATAAGGGTTACGTTTAGAGTTATAGTTAGGATCATGTTCAGGTGAGTGTTAGTGTTATTGTTAAGGTTAGCATTAGGGTTAGGGTTTGGGTTAAGGTTAGGTTTAGGGTTAGGTTCAGGGTCGAGTTTAGGATTATTGGTTGGGACTGGGGTTAGTGTTAGGGTTAGTGTTAGAGGTTAGGTTTGGGTTTAGGGTTAGAGGTTAGGGTTAGGTTTAGGGCTGTTTAGGGTTAGGGTTAGGGTTTAGGGTTAGGTTTAGTGTTAGGGTTAAGGTTAATGTTAGCATTAGGGGTTGGGGTTGGGGTTGGGGTTTGGGTTGGTTTTGTTAGGGTTAGGGTTAGGGTTAGGCTTAAGATTAGGGTTATTGGTTAGGGGTTAGAATTTAGGGTTATGGTTAAGCTTAACGTTAGTTCTAGGTCTAGGGCTAGAGCTAGGGTTAGGGTTAAGGGTTAAGTGTTAGAGTTATGGGTAGATGAAGGGGTAGGGCTAGGGAGAGGGCTAGGGCTAAGGCTAGGTTTAGGTTTATGGTTCGCATTCGTGTTCAGGTTTGGGCTGGGGCTGGTGCTGGTGTTGGGGCTGGTGTTGGGGTTTGGATTTGGGTTCATGTTCAGGTTCACATTCTGATTTGGGTTCGAGTTAGGGTTCGGGTTCTGGTTCGCGTTCAGGTTCAGGTTACTGTTTGTGTTAATGTTAGGTTCAGAGAGTTAGCAATAGCCTTTAAGGTTAGGGTTAGGGCTCGGGTTTGTGTTAGGGTTCGGGTTCAGGTTCGGGTTAAGGTTAGGTTTAGGGTTAGAAGTTAGGGTTAGGGTTAAGGGTTAAGTGTTAGAGTTAGGACTAGGGCAAGGGCTAAGACTAGGTCTAGGGTTAGTGTTAGGGTTAGTTTTAAGGTTCGGGTTCGGGTTAGGGCTCAGGTTCGGGTTCGGTTTTGGGTCTGGTTAGGGATAGGTTTAGAGGTTAGGGTTAGTGTTAGGGCTAGGGCTAGGCATTGGACCAGGGCTAGGGCTAGGGCTAGGTTTAAGGTTAAAGTTAGGTTTAGGGTGCAGGTTGGAGCTAAGGCTGGGGCTGAGGCTTGGGCTGAGCCTGGGGAAAGGGTTGGTGGGGCTTGGGCTGAGCCTGGGGCTTAGGTTTGGGTTGGGGTTGGGGTTGGGATTCGGGTTCGGGTTCGGGTTAGGTTTATGGTTAGAGGTTAGTTTTAGCGTAAGGTTTAGGGTTCGGTTTAGGCTTAGGGTTAGGTTTTGGGTTCGGACTAGGGTTCTGGTTTGTGTTAGGTTTCGTGTTATGGTTAGGGTTAGGGTTCAGTTTCTGGTTCTGGTGCGTGTAATGGTTTGGGTTCGGTTTCATATTCAGGTTCGGGTTAGGGTTAGGTTAGAGGTTAGAGTTAGGTTTAGGGTTCATATTCATGTAAGGGTAAGGGTTCAGGTTAGGGATCAGGCTTGGGTTTGGGGTCGGGTTCAGGTTAGGGTTAGCGTTAGAGTTTAGGGTTAGGCTTAGGGTTAGGTTTAGGGTTAGGTTGTCGGGTTAGGGTCATGGTTTGGGTTAGGTTTAGGGTTTGGGCAATGCTAGGGCTACAGCTAGATCTAGGGCTAGGGCTAGGTTTAGGGTTAATGTTTAAGAGTTAGAAGTAGGGCTAGGACTAAGGCTAGGATTTGGGTTCGGGTTCGGGTTGGGGCTGGGGCTGGGGATGTGTTTGCTCTTTGGGTTGGGGTTGGGGTTGGGGTTCAGATTAGGGTTCAGGTTCGGGTTAGTGTTAGGGTAAGGGGTAGGGTTCGGGTTTGGTTTCGGGTTCTGGCTCTGGTTCATGTTAGGATTAGTGTTCTGGTTCGGGGTCAGTTTAGGTTTAGGGTAAGAGTTTAGGGTTAGGGTTAGAGTTTAGGGTTAGGGCTAGTGTTAGGGATAGGGTTCAAATTCAGGTTTGGGTTATGGTTAGGGTTAGAGTTATTGTTATGGCTAGATATAGGGCTAGGGCTAGGGCTAGTGCTAGAGCTAGAGCTAGTTTTAGGGTTAGGTTTAGGGTTCGGTTTCGGGTTTGGTTTTGGGTTCGGGTTCGGTTTAGGGTTAGGATTAGGGTTAGGTTTATAGGTAAGAGTTATGGTTACGATTAGTGTTACCGTTAGAGTTTGGGTGTGGGTTCTGGTTAAGGTTCAGGCTCATGTTAAGGTTCTGGTTGGGTTTAGGGTTAGGGTTAGGGTTAGGATAGGGCTAGGGCTATGGTTAGGGTTAGGGCTAGTGCTAGCGCTAGGGATAGGGTTAGGGGTTAGGGGTTAGGGTTATGGTTATGGTTAAGGCTAGGGTTAGGGCTAGGGCTAGGACTAGTGTTAGGGCTAGGAAAAGGGATATGGCTAGGGTTAGGGTTAGAGTTTGGTTTCGTGTTCGGTTTCGTATGGGCCTGGAGCTGGGTCTGGGCTTGCGGTTGTGGTTGTGGTTGGGCTACATGTTCGTGTTCTAGTTCATGTTCTGATTAGGGTTGGGTTAGGGTTTGGGTTCGGGTTCCAGTACTGGTTAGAGTTAGGGTTACCTTTCGGGTTAGTCTTAGTGTTAGGGTTAGGGTTAGAGTTCAGGGTTGGGTTAGGGTTATGGTTAGGATTAAGAGGTAGTGCTAGGGCTAGGTTTAAGGTTAGGGTTAGGGTTTGGGTCCAGGTTCGTGTTTGGGTTTGGGTTCGGGTTAGGCTTAGAGGTCAGGTTTATTGTTCAGGTTTGGGTTAGGGTGAGAGTTTAGAGTTAAGGTTATGGTTATGGCTAGGGCTAGGACTAAGTTTAGGTTTAGGGTTAGGGCTAGTGTTCGGGTACATATTCGGGTTCGTGTTTGAGTTCTAATTAGGGTTCGGGCTGGGGCTGGGGCTAATATGGGGCTGGGTCGGGGTTTGGGAATGGGAATGGAGTAAGGGTTCGGGTTTCTTTTGGGTTAGGGTTCAGTTTCGGGTTTGGGTTAGAGGTAAGGCTTAGGGTTAAAATTAGGTTGGGGTGAGAGTTAGGTTTAGGGTTAGGGCTAGTGCTAAGGCTAGGGCTAAGTTTAGGATTAGGGTTAGGGTTAGGGATAATACTCAGGGGTAGGGATAGCACTAGGGCTAGGGCTAGAGCTAGGGCTAGGGCTAGGTCTAGGGCTAGTTTTAGGTTTAGGTTTGGTTTCGATTTCGGGTTAGAGTTAGTGTTCTGGTTCGGGTTGGGATTCGGGTTCATGTTTTTGTTGGGTTAGGTTTCGTCTTAGGGTAGGGCCAGGGCTAGGGCTAGGAATCAAGTTTGGGTTCAGGTTCAGGTTAGGGTTAGGGTTAGAACTAGTGATAGGGCTAGGGCTAGGGCTAGGGTTCAGGTTCGGGTTCGGGTTAAGGTTCAGCATAGGTTTAGGGTTAAAGCTTAGGGTTAGGTTTAGGGATAGGGCTGGGTTATGGTTGGGGTTAGGTTTAGGGTTAGGTTTAGGGTTAGGGTTAGAGTTAGGGTTAGCATTAGGGTTAGGGTTTGGCTTAGGTTTAGGGTTAAAGATTAGGGTTAGGTTTAGGATTAGGCCTGGGTTATGGTTAGGGGTTATATTTAGGGTTAGGGTTAGGATTGGGTTAGGGTTAAGGTTAGGATTAGGGTTTGGGTTTGGGTTTGGGATTTGGGTTATATTGGAGGTTAGGGTTAGGGTTCAGGTTTAGGGTTAGGGTTAAGGTTATTGTTAGGGGTTGGGGTTAGGGTTATTGTTAGGGTTAGGTGTAGGGCTACGGCTAGGGCTAGGGCTAAGGTTAGGGTTAAGCATTAAGGGTTATGGGTAGGGCTAGGGCTTGGGCTAGGGCTACGTTTAGGATTAGGGTTCGGGTTCTGGTTGCGGCTGAGAATGGGGATGGGCCTGGCGTTAGTGTTGGTGTTGGGGTTATGGATTGATTTAGGGTAGGGTTAGGTTTAAGGTTAGGGTTAGGGTTAGTATTAGGGATAGGGTTAGCACTAAGGTTAGGGTTAGGGCAGATTTAGGGTTAGGGTTAGATTTAGTGTTAGGGTTAGGCTCAGCATTCAGGGTAAGGGGTTAGTTTAGGTGTAGGGTTAAGGTTAGGGTTAGGTTTAGGGCAGGCGGTTAGTATTAAGATTAGGGTTAGGTTAGGGTTAGGGTTAGCGTTATGGTTAGCGTTAGGGGAGGGTTAGGTTTAAGGTTAGGGTTAGTGTTAAGTATTAGACTTAGGATTATGGTTAGGGCTAGGGTTAGGGTTAAGTTTAGGGTTATTATTTGGGTTAGGTTAAGGTTAGGGTTATGTTTAGGGTTAGGGGTTAGCTGTTAGGCCATATTGTTAGTCTAATGGATAGGTTTAGGCTTAGAGTTATGGTTAGGGGTTAGGGTTAGGGTTAGGATCTGGTTCGGGTGAGAGTTAGTGTTAGTGTTAATGTTAGGGTTATGGTTAAGTTTAGGGTTAAGGTTAGAGCTGGAAGTAAGGGTTAGGTTTAGGGTAAGGTTCAGGGGTTAGATATTAGGGTTAGGGTTAGGTTTATGGTTAAGTTTAGGATTAGAGGTTTGGGTTAGTGTTAGGTTTAGGGTTAGAGGTTAGCTTTAGATTTAGGGTGAAAAGTTAGGTTAGGTTTAGGGCTGGGTTAGAGTTAGTGTTAGGGGTTAGGGTTAAGTTTAGGGTTAGCATTATGGTTAATGTTAGGATTAGGGGTTGTTGTTGGGGTTGGGTTATGTTTAGGGTTAGTGTTAGGTTTAGGGTTAGAATTTGGGGTTAGGGATTAGGGGTTAGGCTTAGGGTTAGGGCTAGGGCTAGGGCTAAGGCTGGGGCTGTGGCTGTGTTTGGGATTAGGGTGAGTGTTAGGGTTAAGAATTACAGCTAGTGCTAGGGCTAAATATAGAGCTAGGGTTCAGGTTTTCGTTAGGTATAAGTTTCGGGTTCGGTTTCAGTTTTGAGTTCCGGCTGGAGCTGGGGCTGGGGCTGGGGCTGGGGTTGGTACAGTTGTTGGGGTTGGGGTTGGGTTTTGGGTTGATGTTCGGTTTCGGGATATGGTTCTGGTTCATGTTTGGGTTAGGGTTAGTGTTCACGTTCTGGTGAGGCTGAGGCTTAAGTTTACAGTTGCAGGTTAGGGTTAGGATTATGATCAGGGTTAGGGTTCTGGTTCGGGTTTGATTAATTATCGGGTTTGGGTAAGGTTTAGGATTCTGTTTCAGGTATAGGATCAGGTTAGGGTTAGGGTTAGGGCTAGGACTAGGGTTTGGTTTCAGGTTCGGGTTTATTTTGGGTTAGGGTTAGGATTAGGTTTAGATGTTAAGTTTAGGAATAAGGTTCAGGTTTGGGTTCGGGTTTGAGTTTCGGTTAAGGTTCGGTTTTGGGTTCAGTTTCTGGCTGTGGTTTGGGTTCAGGTTCGGGTTCGTGATCGGGTTCATGTTAGGGTTCGAGTTAGGGTTAGGTTCATGTTAGAGTTAGGTTTATGGTTAGTGTTAGAGGTTAGGGTTAGGGTTGGTGCTAGGGCTGGGGCTAAGGTAAGGGCTAGGGCTAGGGCTAGGTAAAGGGTTACGGTTAGGGTTAATTCTTAGGGTTAGGGCTAGGGCTAGGATTATGGTTAGGATTAGGGTGAGGGTTCGGGTTTGGTTTCTGGTTCGGATTCAGTTTCGAGTTAGGGTTAGGGTAAGAGGTTAGGGTTAAGTTTAGGGTTAGGGTTCATGTTTGAGGTTAGGGTTAGGTTTAGGTTTAGGGTTAGGATTAGGGTTAGTGTTGGGGTCTGGTTCAGATTCGGTTTTGGTTTGGTGTTCATGTATTGGTTAGGGTTACAATTATGGTTAGACGTTAGTTTTAGTGTTAGCATTAGGGTTAGGGTTAGGATTAGGGCTAGGGTTCGGGTTAGGGTTAAGGTTCTGGTTATTAGGGTTAGATGTTAGTTTTAGTGTTAGCATTAGGGTTAGGGTTAGGGTTAGGGCTAGGGTTCGGGTTAGGGTTAAGCTTATGGTTAGGTTTGGGGTTAGTTTAAGGGTAAGGGTTAGGGTCCGGGTCGGGTTAAGGTTAGAAGTTAGGGTTAGTGTTGGGGTTAGGTTTAAGTTTAGAGTTAGGGTTAGGGTTACATGTTAGTGTTAGGGATACGGCTCGGGTTAGGGCTAGGGCTAGGGCTAGGTCTAGGGTTCAGTTTCGGGTTCGAGTTTGGTTTTGGGTTAGGTTTAGAGCTAGGGTTAGTGCTCAGGTACGGGTTCGGATTCGAGTTTGGGTTCGGGTTAGTGTTAGAGGTTATCATTATGGTTCAGGTTCGTGTTCGGGTTGGAGCTGGTGCTGACGCTGGGGCTGAGGTTAGGCTTGGTGTTGGGTTCGGGGACAGGGTCGGGTTAGGATAAGGGTTTGTGTTCAGGTTCGGGTTTGGTTAGGGTAAGCGGTAGGATTAGGGTTAGGGTTACAGGTTCGTGTTAGGGTTAGGGCTTGGTTAGGGCTACTGCTAGGGATAAGTCTAGGTTTTGTGTTGCTATTCGGGTTCAGGTTAAGGTTAGTTTTAGGGCTAGGGTTAGAGTTAGGGTTAGGGGTTTGGGTTAGGGTTAGGTTTCGGGTTAGGGTTAGGCTTAGTGTTAGGGTTAAGGTTAGCATTAGGGTTAGGGTTAGGGTAGTGTTAGGGTTAGGGTTAGTGCAGGGGACACAAGCTTAACTCTACAGGCCTTATATGAGAGCACACACACACACACACACACACACACACACACCACTCAAAATAATAAATGTGAAAAATGCTTTAATCGTGGTACAATTTCTAGATCACATCTCAAGGGGAAATTTTCTGGCTGTTCGTTCTGCAAATGTCTGACCTATAGCAGGTGTTCAGTGGAGACACATTAGTTTGGCTGGGGAGATGGTTCAGTGGGTAAAAGATTTTGCCATGGAGGTCTTTATGAGTTATATGAAAAGGGACTGTGGCATCAGTGTTCATCAGGTTGCTTAAGGAAAATATGTGTCACATCTGTTACAAAGTGCTTGCTTTCCCATAGAAAGCACAGTAGGCTTTCTGGTAGAGTTTGGCTTAGGGTCAGCAATAGTGTTAGGGTTATGTTTAGGGTTAGGGTTACAATTAGGTGTTAGGGGTTTAGCGATAGTGTTAGGCTTAGGGATAGGTTTCGGCTTAGGATTAGAGTTAGGGGTTAGGGTTACAGTTAGGGTTAGGGTTAGGATTAGGGTTAGGGTTACTGTTAGGGTTAGGATTAGGTTTATGGTTAAATATAGGATTAGCGGTTAGGGGTTAGGGATTAGGGTTTTAGTTCGGATTAAGGTTAGGTCTACGGCTAAGGCTAGGGTTAAGGTTAAAGGTTAAGAGTTAGAGTTAGGCATAGGAGAAGGGCTAGGGCAAGGGAGAGGGCTAGGATTAGGGCTTGGTTTAGGTTTAGGATTCTGGTTCATTTTCATGTTTGGGTTCGTGCCGGTGCAGGCCCTGGGTTAGGGTTAGGGGTTAGGGTTAGTGTTAGGGCTAGGGCTAGGCCATGGGTTAGGGCTAGGTTTGGGTTAGGTTTAGGGTTAGGGTTAGGGTGCACGTTCGGGCTAAGCCTGGGCCGGGGGCTTGGGCTGAGCCTGGGGCTAGGTTTGGGTTTGTTGTTGCGCTTGGGGTTAGGGTTATGGTTCAGTTTCACGATAGGATTAGGGTTCTGCATTGGGTTAGGGTTCAGGTTCTGGCTCTGGTTAGTGTTAGGGTAAGTGTTCGGGTTCGGGTTCGGGTTTCGGTTAGGGTTACACTTTAGGGTTAGGGTTAGGGTTAGGGATTGGTTTCAGATTTGGATTCGGGTTATGGTGAGGGTTAGGGTTAGGGTTATGGCTAGATCTAGGGCTAGGGCTAGGGCTAGTGCTAGAGGTAGTTTTAGGGTTAGGGTTAGGGTTTGGTTTCGCTTTCAGGTTCGGTTTTGGTTTCAGTTTCATGCTCTGGTTCAGTTTACGGTTAGGGTTAGGGTTAGGTTTAGAGGTTAGGGTTAGGGTTAGGGTAAATGTTAGCATTAGGGTTTGGGTTTAGATTCGGGTTAAGTTTTGGGTTCATGTTAGATGTCGGATGGGTTAGGGTTAGGGTTAGGGTTAGAGTTAGGGTTAGGATAGAGCTAGGGCTAAGGATAGGGCTAGGGCTAGGCCTAGGATTCAGATTAGGGTTCAGGTTAGGGTTAAGGCTAGGGCTAGGACTATGTCTACGGTTTGGGTAAAGGTAAGAGTTCGGGTTAGGGTTCGGGTTTGGGTGAGGGTAAGAGGTAAGGGTTAGATTTAGGTTTAGGTCTGGTTTAGGTTTATGTGTTAGGGTTAGGGCTAGGGTTAGGTTTAGGGGTTAGGATTAGGGTTAGATTTAGGGTTAGGGTTATTGTTAGGGTACGTGTATGGTTATGGTTAGCTTCAGATTTAGGATTAGCGTTATGATTAATGTTAGGTTTATGGTTAGGGTTAGTATTTGGATTAGGTCAGGGTGAGAGTTAGGGTTAGGGTTAGGGTGACGGTTATGGTTAACTTTAGACTTAGGTTTAGGTTTAGGTTTAGGGTTTGGATTAGGTTAGGGTAAGAGTTAGCATTAGCATTAGGGTGAGGGTTACCATTAGTGTTAGGGTTAGAGTTAGGGATAGGTTTAGGGTTAGTTTTAGGGTTAGGTTTAGGGGTAGGTTATG
>NW_008331693.1:32909-36327 GCF_000622305.1 Nannospalax galili
TTAGGTTTAGGGTTAGGATCAGGTATAGGTTGTTACTGTAGTTAAAACGAAAGAACAGTAGCATTTCCCATTTCACAAATGAGTTGTATGTAAATGGACTGTGGCATCAATGTCAGTCAGGTTGCTGAGAAAAATATGTGTCACATCTGTACTAAGTCCTTGCTTTCCCATAGAAAGCACAGTATGTTTTCTGGTAGTGTTTGGGTTAGGGTTAGCCACATGGTTAGTGTTAGTGTTAGGGTTAGGGTTAGGATTAGTGTTTGGTTTTAGGAGTTAGTTTAGGATTAGGGTTAAGGTTAGGGTTAGGGGTTGGGGTTAGGGTTAGTTTTAGGGTTAGGTTTAGGGTTAGTGTTAGGGTTAGGGGTTAGGGTTAATTTTAGGGTTAGGGTTAGTGTTAGAGGAGGGTTAATGTTAAGTTTAGGGTTAGGGTTAGGTTTAGGGTTAGGGTTAGGATTAAGTTTAGGGATAGTCACTTACTGTAGTTAAAACGGAAAAACAGTAGAATTTCTCATTTCACAAAGGTCCTTATGAGTTGTATGTAAAGGGACTGTGGCATAAATATCAGTAAGGGTGCTTAAGAAAAATATGTGTCACATCACTTCCTGAGTGCTTGCTTTTGCATAGAAAACAGAGTAGGTTTTCTGGTAGTGTTTGGGTTCAGGAGAGCGATAGTTTTAGGGTTAGGGTTAGGGTTAGGATCAATTTCGGGTGAGAGTTAGTGTTAGCGTTAAGGTGAGGATTAGATTTAGCATTAGGTTTACTGTTAGTGTTAGGGTCATGGTTAGAAATGGATTAGGTTAGGGTGAGAGTTAGGGTTAGGGTTAGGAATAGATACTGTAGTTAAAAATAAAGAACAGTAGCATTTCTCATTTAAGAAAAGTCTTTATGAATTGTATGTAAAAGGACTGGCATCAATGTAAGTCAGGTTTCTTGAGAAAATTATGTGTCACATCTATTACTAAGTGCTTGCTTTTCCACAAAATGCACAGTATGTTTTCTTGTAGGGTTTGAGTTAGAGTTAGCCATAGGCTTAGAGTTAGGGTTAGGGTTAGGGTTAGGGTTAGGTTTAGGGTTAGTGTTAGGGTTAGGGTTAGGTTATGGTTAGGGTTAGGGTTTGGATTATGTAAGGATGAGTGTTTGGGGTAGAGTGAAGCTGAGGGTTAGTGTAGGGTTAGGATTTGGATTAGGTTAGGGTGAGATTTAGGGTTAGTTTTAAGGTGAGGGTTAGGATTAGTGTTAGGGTTAGAGTTAGGGATAGTGTTAGGGTTAGTTTTAGGGTTAGGGTTAAGGTTAGGGTTTCCATTAGCGTTAGGTTTAGGGTTAGGGTTTGGATTAGGTTAAGGTGAGAGTTAGCGGATAGGGTTAAGGTAGGGTACCGTTGCGGTTAGAGTTTAGGATAGGGATAGGGTGTTAGGGTTAGGTATAGTGTTAGGACTAATGTTAGGGATTCGTTTAGGGTTAGGGTTAGGGCCTCCTGCTTCTGCTTCCTAAGTCTGAGAGTGTGCCACTACAGTATGGACTAAGTTTTTCAAAAGAACACCATAGAACTGTTGTTGTCTTCCCATCATATCCTATGGAGGGGAAAGACCTGTGACAAGCCCACCACCAATGAATGGTGAGGCTTACCTTAACCACACTTTGCAGGTATGTGGTGTTTGTATGCAGAGTTTGTGTGTAAACGGTAGCTGTGGGTTTACGGTTATGGTTAGCTTTAGATTTAGGATTAATGTTATGATTAATGTTAGGTTTAGGGTTAGGGTTAGTATTTGGATTAGGTCATGGTGAGAGTTAGGGTTAGGGTTAGGGTGAAGGTTAGGGTTAACTTTAGCCTTAGTTTTAGGGTTAGGTTTAGAGTTGGGTTAGGGTTTGGATAAGGTTAGGGTGAAGTTAGTGGTAGAGTAAGGGTGAGGGTTAGTGTAAGGTTAGGGTTTGGATTAGGTTATGGTGAGAGTAAGCTTTAGCATTAGGGTGATGGTTACGGTTAGAGTTAGGGTTAGAGTTAGGGATAGGTTTAAGGTTACTTTTAGGGTTAGGGTTAGGGTTAGGTTCTGGATTGGTGTTAGGTTTAGGGTTTGGATTAGGTGAGGGTGAGAGTTAGGGGTAGGGTTAGGGTGAGGGTTTAGGTAGGGTTAGGGTGAGGGTTAGTGTATGGTTAGGGATTGGGGAGATAGGGTTAGCTTTAGGGTGAGGGTTAGGGTTAGTGTTAGTGTTAGTTTTAGAGTTAGGGATAGGGGTAGGGTTAGGGTTAGGGTTTGCATTAGCGTTAGGGTTAGTGTTAGTGTGAGAGTTAGGGATAGGGTTAGGGTTAGGGTTTGCGTTAGCATTAGGGTTAGGTTTTGGAATATGTTAGGATGAGAGTTAGGATTAGCGTTAGGGTGACGGTTAGTGTTAGCGTTAAGACTACGGTCAGGTATAGGTTGGTACTGTAGTTAAAACGAAAGAACAGTAGCATTTCTCATTTCATAGAGGTCTTTATCAGTTGTATGTAAAAGGACTGTGGCATCAATGTTGGTAAGGTTGCTCAGAAAAATATGTGTCACAGCTGTTCTAAGTGCATGCTTTCACATAGAAAGCACAGTAGGTTTTCTGGTAGTGTTTCGGTTAGTGTTAGCGATAGGGTTACGGTTAGGTTTAGGGTTAGTGTTAGGGTTAGAGTTAGGGTTAGGGTTAGTGTTAGGGTAGAGTTAGGGTGAGGGTTAGTTTGTAGTGTTATGGGTAGGGGTTAGGGTTAGGTTTAGGGGTTAGGGTTAGGGATAGGGGTAGGGCTAGGACAAGGGCTAGGACTAGGACTAGATCAAGGGTTAGGTTTCGGGTTGGGCTTTGGCGTAGACTTTGGCTTGGGGTTGGGGTAGGGGTAGGTTTAATGTTAGGGTTAGGGTTAGTGTTAGGGTTAACAGAAGCATTTTGTGTTAAACCCGTTTCCTACGAATTGTATGCAAAAGAGTATTGCCATCAGTGTCAGTCTCTTTGCTTTTGAAAAATATGTGTTGCTTGTGTATCTAAGTGCTTGCTTCCTGTAGAAAGAACGGTAGTTCTAACAATCTGTTTAAAACAGTGAAAACGAATTAACAGAAGCATTTTGTGTTTAAACACTTTTCCTAGGAATTGTATGCAAAAGAGTATTGCCATCACTCTCAGTCTCTTTGCTTTAAGAAAATATGTATCGCTTGTGTGTCTAAGTGCTTGATTTCTGTAGAAAGAACAGTAGTTCTAACAATGTATTTATAATAGTGGAAACGAATGAACAGGACCATTTTGTGTTAAAACAAGTTTCCTAGGAATTATATGCAAAAGAGTATTGCCATCACTGTCAGTCTCTTTGCTCTAGAAACATACGTGTTGCTTGTGTTTCTAACTGTTTGTTTCGTGTGGAAACATCATAGTTCTAACAATGTGGTTACTACAGTGAAAAAAGAAT
>NW_008331693.1:39114-40431 GCF_000622305.1 Nannospalax galili
ATGAACTTCTTCGGCCAAACTTTGCAAAAAAAATTCTCAAATACTTATTAAGCCCTTACAATATGCCATAGTATTTACAAACCTCTAGAGTCTTCACTTACAATATGTGAGCTGGCTGTGTCAGGGTGCTTTGCTTCTGTTGATCCACAGGAGACATTAAAATCATGAGCCGACCCCTTTTCAGGTTCTTAAGTCCTCATTTCTTTGAGAAATTTCATCACTTTAATATCTGTGTCATTTCTCATTTATTTCTTGCATTTTAGAAAACTAGAGAAAAGGCAGTCATTATTCAGATGCTCTGTTTTTACTCCTATCTGCCAGATAAATTAGCTTTTTGTCTTAATCCTCTTTGTGGTTTAACCCTGCTCTCCTTGTCAAAAAAACTTTCAAGAGAGATGAGGCATGAGCGTGTGCATCAAGTGGTATCTGGGCCCCTCAACTGCAGCCAATTCATGTAGAATAAGAGCTTCAGCTTCTCTGCCCAACTATCTTATATCATGTCTGAATTAAGCATTCTCTGAGAAAACCGTATTTGCTTTTATGAGGGACACTGAATACAAGGGATCCTTTCTTTAGCTTCTGTGTATGTTATACTAGAAAAAAATCCTTCCAGGAGCTGAAGAGATGGCTCAGCAGTTCAGAGTTCTTGCTGCTTTTGCAGAGGACTCAAGTTCAGTTCCTAGTACCCATGCTGGGTGGCTCACAATTGCCTATAGTATTTTCACTAGTATTTTCTCTATGCCTTGTTCTATGATCTTCCATGAGTTCCTAGGTCCATGGGATCTGATGCCCTTTTCTGACCTCCCAAATACCCCCCACATATGTGACATATATACACAGACACAGACACACACATACGCATAAATAAAGAGAAAATTCTGAAAGCTGCAAAAGAGAAACAACAAGTCACATATAAAGGAAAACCCATTAGGATCACAGCTGACTTTTCATTGCAAACTATGAAAGCCAGAAGAGCCTGGACCAAAGTATTCCCAGTGTTAATGACCACAGATGCCAACTCAGATTACTATATCCAGCCAAAGTGTCTATTATAGTTGAAGGGGAAAGAAAAATCTTCCATGACATAAATAGGCTGAAGGAATTTTGTCCACAAAACCAGCCCTTCAGAGAGTCCTGGGAGCAATACAAAGTGTTGAAGAAAGGAATGGCTATACCCAAGGGGTTGCAGAAAGCATTCCAACGAGGGTATAACAGGGTAAAAGTACAACTATAGCAAGAATGTAAAAAAATACTACAGGACTTCAGGACCCAAATTAACGCCAACTCATTAATAGTAGGGGACTTCAATACGCCACT
>NW_008331693.1:45066-49174 GCF_000622305.1 Nannospalax galili
GGTTTTACCACAAAATGCTTCTGTTCATTCGTTTTCACTGTAGTAAACACATTGCTAGAACTACTGTTCTTTCTACAGTCACAAAATACTTAGATACACAACCGACACACATGTTTCTAAACCAAGGAGACTGAGACTCTTGGCAAGACTCTTTTGCATACAATTCATAGGAACCGGGTTTTACCACAAAATGCTTCTGTTCATTCGTTTTCACTTTAGTAAACATATTGCTAGAACTACTATTCTTTCTATAGTAAGAAAGCACTTAGATACGCAAGCAACACATATGTTTCTACAGCAAAGAGACTGACACTAATGACAATACTCTTTGGAATGCAATTGGCAGCAAACGGGTTTTAACACAAAATGCTTCTGTTCGTTTGTTTTTCACTGTAGGAAATACATTGCTACAATTACTGTTCTTTCTATAGAAAGCAACCACTTAGATACACAGGCGACACTCATGTTTCTAAAGCAAAGACACTGACACTCATTGCAAGACTCTTTTGCATAGAATTCGTAGAAAAAGAGTTTTAACACAAAATGCTTCTGTTCGTTTGTTTTTCACTGTAGGAAATACATTGCTACAATTACTGTTCTTTCTATAGAAAGCAAGCACTTAGATACAAAAGCGACACATATGTTTCTAAAGCAAAGAGACTGACACTCATGGCAGGACTCTTTTGAATATAATTCGTAGGAAACGGGTTTTAATTAAAAGTGCTTCTGTTCATTCGTTCTCACTATAGTAAACGCATTCCTACACCTACTGTACTTTCTAAAGAAAGCCAGCACTTAGATACACAAGTGACACCTATGTTTCTAACGCAAAGAGACTGACACTCACTGCAATACTCCTTTTCAAAAAATTCGTAGGAAATGGCTTTTAACACAAAATGCTTCTATTCATTCGTTTCCACTGCAATAAACACATTGCTACAATTTCTGTTCTTTCTACAGTAAGAAAGCACTTGGATACACAAGCGTCACATATGTCTCTAAAGCAAAAAGACTAACATTCATTGCAAGACGCTTTTGCATCGAATTCTTAGGAAACGGGTTTTAACACAAAATGCTTCTGGTCTTTCATTTTCACTCTAGTAAACACATTGCTAGAACTACTGTTCTTTCTACAGTATGGAAGTACTTAGATACACAATCGACACATATGTTTCTAAAACAAAGAGACTGACATTCATTGCAAGACTCTTTTGCCCAAGAATTCATAGGAAACGGGTTTTAACACAAAATGCTTCTGTTCTTTCGTTTTCACTGTAGGAAACACAATGCTACAACTACTGTTCTTTCTACAGGAAGAAAGCTCTTAGATGCACAAGTGACACATATGTATCTAAAGCAAAGAGAGTTTCTCTGAAAGAGATTTATGCTGTTGAGGGGTGTAAGAAGGCAGAAACCCTGATGGAGCCACGAAAGTCAGGTTCGCAGCATGAGATTGGTGTTTGCTTGCCCCCCTAGCTGCTTGGTCGGCCAGGTCATTGCCCCTGACAATAGGATCAGTGAGAGGTTGGTGCCCCCTACAAAAGACTATTTTTACTTTGGCATGAAGACAAGGTGCCTCCAATATTTTAAGGATTAGTGGACCATTAAGAATGGGGGTCCCCTTTGTGGTAAGTAGACCTCTTTCTTTCCAGATAGAAGCATGATGATCAAGTATATGCAAGGCACGTTCAGTCTCCACACATGAATGAGTGAGTGGTGCAGCAGAAGGAAGGAAAGAAGCAGGCTTAACGGGAGGGCAGGAGTCTAAAGTAACTGAGGGATTTTCAAGGAAGGTGGCATGAAAGATTTGAAGCTTAGATGGAGTGAGAATGTTAAGAAAGGAGTGGGTGAGGAGGTCCTTAAGATGGTGAGTTTAAGAGCTTCCTGAGCTAGGAAGGCTGCAGCTGTCAGGCCCCTGTGACAAGGCTGCCATCCCTTGATGGTGGTGTCTAGTTGTTTTGAGAGATAGGCCATGGGGGTCAAAGGAGGGTCCCTTCATTTGTCCAAGGACCCCAAGAGCCAGTTCCTTATTTGCAGTTACATATAAGACAAATGGGGATCCTAGGTCAGGGAGGGCTAAAGGTGATGCCTCTAGGAGGGCCTTCCTGATGCCTTGGAAGCTGCTGTGATTGGTCCCAGGGGCTCTACAGATTCAGAAGGGTCCCCTTTGTTTTAGTTGAGTGGTGTTTTCCATGTACCCCATCTCAGAGATCTATAGGAGGCCCATCCTGATGGCATGGAAGCTGCTGTGATTGGTGCCAGGGGCTCTACAGATTCAGAAGGGTCCCCTTTGTTTTAGGGGAGTGGGATTTTCCAATTACCCCATCACAGAGATCTGTGAGGGAAAAACCTTACCAGAGTAGGAGGGAAGGACAGACCATGAAATAAACTTACCAGCTACTGTAGTCACTACCCTGGGCTCCTCCAGAGTGATTGTTATTGTTGAGATGGGGGCTGAGGAACCAGGGCCCCATCAGTCTTTGGCCGCCAGGCCCAGAAGATTGGTGATGGACTCCTGCAAAGTGGATGGGGTCGGGGAGGAGACTGGCCTAAACTGTTGTGCCAAAGAAAGACAATCGCCCCTCCAATGACCTCTCTGTCCACCTTGAGGGCAGGGTCCCAGTGGTGGCCATGGGTTGGGGCTTTGTTTGCCTCAGTGTCCATCTGTCCACATCTGAAGCAGGGTTCTGGCAGCCGACACTATGTCACAGTGGAGCTGGACACTGTCTTCTTGGAGGAGCTCTTAGAGCTGTGGCTATCAGCTAGTATTTTTGTTTAGACAGAGAAATTTGTCTGTCCTAACCTGCTCTTCCTGGTTACTAAAGACTTTAAATGCTATTTCTAACAGATCTCCATGGGGGGTATCCAGGCTGCTTCCTAGCCATCTAAGTATTCTCCTAATATCAGGGGAAGATTGTCAGATGAAATGATGGTTAAGCATCTCTAGAATCTGGATCATATGTGGCATACAGTACCAGGGCCTCAGGAAGTCTAGCCAGAAACTGTGCTGCGTTTTCAGAGGGCTTTTGAGTTATACAATTTTATGGGAGATTTTCTCTAATCATGCAGGAAGACACGCAATCATAAAATTATGAGCCTTAATCACTTCTCTTCCATTCTGTTGGTTTATATGTAATGAAGCAGGCTGGGTCTGTGGAAAAGGATCCTAATTTTTTCTCTATTTGGGACATATTGTTAAGAGAGAAATGGGGGTGAATTCTGACAGCTCCTACTATCCAGGCTACTGTCAGCACAGGTGCAAGAGCTAACAGCTGTGTGGTTGGTGTGGCCCAGAGGGTCGCTGAGCTGGTTCCCAGCCAGGCCCATGACCCTAGGCTCCCAGGTGCTGGCACTGGCAGCTCTGGACCTCATGGGCCCAGAACTGCCTGCCTCGCCCTATCATCCTCCATTGCCTGCCCATGGGTCAGGCGGGTACCGAAGACCCGATGGGGCCATGCCTGGTGACCATTTGAGGCGTGTGAGGTGTGAGAGGTAAGGCATTACCCATTCCTTGCAACCGGACGTAGGCAGTGGCTGTGGCTGTGGTGGTGGCCACCTCATGGGAACAGGAGGGGCAGTCGGGGAGAAGGGGTAGAAGAATTGCTGTCAATGGGAGGAGCCTTTCAAGAGGACGTGGTGGTCTGGCAGGGAGCACAGAGGGAGGGCACGAAGAACAAAAAAAGCCTTGGTTATACGGGAATTTGGACCATTTGCCAGTTACGTTGGTAGAAGTTATCTAAATCTCTTAAAATATTTAAATCTAAGGTTTCTGTCTCTGGCCACACAGAACCATTGCCTAACTTGTACTGTGGCCAGGCAGTGGTGCAGAGAAATTTGAGGCGTTTAGGTCTGACAGAGAAGATTGAGGGTTTTAAAGATTTCAGAAGGCAAGCAAGGGGTGTGAATCCAGGAGGTTTAGAATTGAGGTTGCCCATTTTTTTTAATTAGAGGGATGAGGAAGAGAATGAAAATGGTGGTTAGTGTGAGGAGATAAAGGAAGAAAATGAGAACTAAAGAAGGGAAGTGAGAAGGCTGGTGTATCTCTAGGGGAAGAAGTTGGGAGTGAGGCTGACACAGAAAGCAAGTGCCAAAAGGAGGAGAGAGACTG
>NW_008331693.1:49526-50638 GCF_000622305.1 Nannospalax galili
GGGGAGGGGGGAGGGGGAGAAGCAGAGAGAAGAGAGAAGGAAAGAGGGAGAGGGAGAGAGGGAGAGGGAGGAGATCAGGAAAAGATTTGAGAGCATTGGAC
Organism: Nannospalax galili; assembly: GCF_000622305.1. NCBI lineage: Eukaryota > Metazoa > Chordata > Mammalia > Rodentia > Spalacidae > Nannospalax > Nannospalax galili. Next base: position 49,628 of record NW_008331693.1, read on the forward strand.
AGATGGGTCTGTCTGCCACGTGGGCTTAGGCAGACACAGCAACTGTGCCAGACACTCATCGGTCACAGGGGCCAGTGCTTCCCAGTGGCCAAAGTTTGTTTGTTTGGTTTTTTTGTTTTTGTGCTTTTTTGTTTGTTTGTTTTTGTCTTTTTGAGACAGGGTCTCCCTGTAGTCTCAGCTGACCTTAACTCACTATGTAGGCCAGGCTGGCCTTGAACTCACAAAGATCCGCCCGCCTCTGCCTCCAAAGTGCTGGGATTAAAGACATGCGCCACCACACCCGGCATGTAGCACAACACCAAGTGGACTATACTTTTCATGAAGGAAACAGTCCAGACAAACACACCAAACTGGGAATTAAACCTTTCAACTGAAGAATTAAATATAACAGGGAATCAAAAGCCTCTGCATGCCCCTTCTTGACTCCTTCCTCTACATACAAACTTTGTAACCTATACCCAAGGTGGTGGTCTTTTCCATGGACAAACAGACATACAGTCCTTTTTTTTTTTGAGATGGGGTCTCATCTTGTATCTCTGGCTGCTCTCTGTCTCACAGAAATATATTTGCCCTCTGCCTCCCAAGTGCTAGGACTAAAGTCATAGACCACCACACCTGCCTATATATGTACTTTTATTATACACGTAAAACTTAACAGAAACTACATCACAGCATATTGATCTTGCAGTTTGCTCCAGGTCATGGTTGTAAAAGTGACTCAGGGTGATACACTTGGGAGGTGGAGCCACTTCTTGTCCAGAGTGGGACAGAATGGAATGGAGCGAGAGCTCATCACCATATTTGGAACTGGGTACAATTTAAAATCTACTAAGTGTTTATTTTTGCAGTCTTCTATATAATATTTTTGAACTGCAGGAACCAACCACAGAAAGCCAGACCATGGACACGGGGAACCGCTGGATATTACTAATCGGAGCTGGGTGGAGCTGGGTTATGATGAGTCACTGTGAAGTGGTTCTCTTCCCAGATCCAGTCCCCTCTTTGTAAGGC
>NW_008331694.1:0-2915 GCF_000622305.1 Nannospalax galili
ATAGATAGATGATAGATAGATAGATAGATGATTGATAGATAGATAGATAGAGATAGATGGATAGATAGATGACAGATATATGACATGATAGATAGATAGATAGATAACATGATAGATAGATAGATAGATAGATAGATAGATAGATAGATGATAGATGAGAGAGAAACAGAGACAGAGAGATGATAGATACAGGGTTAGTTTTTGCTGTTCTTAAGTCTGTAGACTTCTTCCACTTTGTAAATGTCCTAGAAATGAATTTAATCTTCCTGAGCTGCCTTCATTCAGGTAGTTCCTATGAAATGTTCTGAAAACAGGGGAATATTGGCAACCTTGGGAGAGCAATACTGCATCTTCTAGTAGAGGCCAGGGAAGAGGAACCCAGGGATCAATCCAGTTTGTTTTGTAAGGGGTACAGGTGAAATTGGGGAATGTACATGTGTCTTTATTTTTAATTGACAAGTAAAAACTGTATATAGTTATCATGCCCAATGTGATATTCTACATAGTTGTTCATTGTAGAATGGCCCAATCATGCTATTTAAGATGAATGATGTCACACATTTATTATTTGGGGTGAGGTGGAGATGAGATCTTCAAAATCTATACTCATGGCTAGAGAGATGGCTCAGCAGTTAAGAGCATTTGCTGCTCTTCCAGAGGACTCAGGTTTGGTTCCTATCACCAACATGGCAGCTCACAAACACCCATCAGCCCAGTTCCAGGGGATGTCTCCCTCTTCTGGCCCCCTGTGGCAGTAAGCATGTACATGATGCACATATATACATGCAGGCAGAAACACACATGAAATAAAAATAAATAAATCTTTTTGAAAAAATCTATTATCTTAACAGTATGCAACATGCTGTTATTCATAGTGTGGAAGATGACATACAACAAGTGCTTTGAACTTATTCCTCCTGACTGAAATGTTGTCTCCTTGGACCAACACTTCCCAAACTCTCCAACAGCAGCCTCTGGTAACAACCACATTATTCAGTCCCTGTGAATGCTACTTTCTTTACACTCTATGAAAGAGAAAGATGATACAGCATCTGTCTTTCTGGGCCTAGCTAATTTCACTGATTTACTTTTGTTTCATCTCATTAAAAAGATGGCAGAAGGTAATAGAGTCTTAACACATTAGTGTTATGTCCCTCAAATGAAAGTGTGATTCCAATGGTTCAGTGACCAAAGACCGAGATATTTCAGTCACGTGTTAAATAATTTAATAACACGACTTCATGTATAAACTAAGTTATTTAATAAGATGCTTTTTAAATATGATTATATTAAACTATTAATAATGAACAAAAACATGATCAAGATTTATATTGACAGTGTCTGATTTAGGTTATTTTTACTATGGCCTGATACTGAATTAATTTATCTATATTGTGATATATGTAATCTTCAGAAGACCCAATATGACAGTTAATTTTCATGTTCTATGAGGAACCTGAAATACAAACACTTATAACAACTTGTTCAAAGTCAGATACGGTGCTCCAGAAACACTCCGCACTGATGGTATCATTTATACAGCGGGCATGTTCATTTTTGGGTAAGGCAGACAGCATACTCCCTGGAAAGGCCAGCAAAAGTGGAACTCAGTTGACGTGCATGATGTTGCTATGTCCTTGGCGTGTTAGAAATAGAGGAGCACTGCCCAGGCCATCTGACTGCCACAGACTCCCTTTGTGTCTAGAGCAAGCTGCTCCGTGGCTCAAAACTTCAGTGTTCTTTTCTGTAAGGTGGAAAATAAGCATGAGAGAGATAAACATGCAAATACATTCCACATGGTCCTTCTTCTCATGCATACCGCACATGCCTTTTCCCATATACCAAGTGTCTCTGAGTCATTAAAAATGAGACCAAGCATTGGCTTGACTTACGTGGCCTCAGGTACTACATACATGCATACAAGCACAATGTTTCCTGATCATTTTCTCTCTTGCTTTACAGTAATTCCGTTCACTTTTTAAATTGTATTTTTAAAAAAAGAAGTTCCCAAGCAAGTCATTGCTGTCAAAAGCTATGAACAGGAGCCATCTACTGCCATGTTAATGTTAATGTTGCTTGCTGTTCAAGAATTGTCACTAACATTCAGAACTTGGAAAAATACTTACTCCAAAACAAGAAATGAAGAAACAATGGTATACACGTCCTTAGCGTTAGCCAAGTACAGTTTACTGGAATGTTCTGCTAATAAACTCCAGCTTCTGCCTGAGAAGCTGTTCTCACAATTATAATGTACACCTGAGTGTATCTTCACTCATTTGACAAGTATTTATGGGGCGTCTTGCCCCCTGTTTGGGAGACCTGTGTGTCCCCTGAGGATAACATGATAACAGGAAAACTATGATTTCTGCCCCTGGGAACATGAGATGGGAGTATCTTGTGAGCACACAAGAAAACACACGCAGTGCAAGAGGAGCACTCTAGCAGGGAACCAGGGAGGGGTGTGCATTGGAGGAATACACAAGGGACTTCGGACTCCCACTTCATGGTGGTGGGGCAGAGAGACTGGTGGGACTGACCTTCCAGTGAAGGGAAGATAAAGAAGCAGGAAAGATGAATGTCTCCTCAGCATGCATGGAGGCCTACAGGAGAGAGACGGTGGCCAATAAAAACCAAGGGAAATCTCATCTGTCTTGAGCAGGAAGTTTCAAGCAAAGAGGGTAAATAGCTAACCAAGAGCCAAGCTGCACAGAGCCTTACTAGTCATAGTGAAAACCTGAGCTACAGTGTATGAGCAACTAGGCCAAGCTGATGCACCGGAGGAGGGGAAAACATCTGGGAGCCATCGGTGGGACCTCAGCCTTCTGGCTTCTTTGGGCCACATTGTCATGTACAAAGCTTCACACTGGAGAACAGCACAAATGAGCTATGAAATATGTGTAAGACAAAGAGAACCA
>NW_008331695.1:0-1399 GCF_000622305.1 Nannospalax galili
CTGGGATCTGCTGAAATGGCCTTATGGGCCTCAGCTAAGATCCGTTCTCTTCTGCCATGAACAGGGCACCTAATAGCTGCTTGCAATCAGCCCGGGTGGGCTGATGAGGAAAGAAAACAGTTTCCAACAAGCTGATAAGAGCCTAGGGTTTTTCAGAGAAACCAGGGTTTTGGGTTTTCCAGTTATATAAATCACTGGTTTAGAAGGAAGCATAGACCATCAAAGGGAGTCTGGGGGCTTCCCCTTCTTCAGATGGGACAGGAACACTTGGGGGCACCTCCCTCAGAGGGAGAATAGCTGAGGTAGAAGCCCTAGCATAATCCACCTCAGTTCTAGTGTGTAGTGTTGAGGCCAGGGCAGGGTAAAGTCAGGGAGCTGCTGGTACAGAGAGAGGGTCCCTCAGACACAGTTGGGTCCTGAACTGAATCGGGCTGGGGGTGCGTGTGGTAGGGTGGAGGAATATCTTCTTCCTTTCTAGGGCAGAACCAAGAGTCTGGGAATCTTGTTCATGTTCCTACTCATCCTCTGACCCATAGATTTAGTGACTAAGATGGAGAAACTGTTTAATGGAACACCACCTTAACCAAAGAGGAGGTTGAAGCAGGAGTGAGCCAACGGTCAATGTAGGGGAACTGGTCAGGGTGATCAGGGTCCCTGTATCCACTTGACAAACCTTCTGGGCTACTTGGGTGTCAAATGAGCCCACATCAGGCCATCCCACAATAAGAGAGTGCCATTCTAGCTCACAAAAATTATGTCGTTTCCCAGCTGACATCTTGACTTCATAATCTGTCTCACAGAACCCCTCAAAGTAGTATAGCATGCAGCCCAATGGGGTCTTGTCTGCATTTGGTCTGGCTCCATTCTCTGCAAGAGAACTTACAGGCACACCAGAAAACACAAATCCACCAAACAAAGGCAAGAAACACAAAAGAACAGAACACCAAAGCAAACAATGGGGACCAAATGGACACAGGTACAAATAAATGGCCACCTTCACTCAGACTTTTCACTCATGCACACACACACACACACACACAAACCTGAACAAGGGGGAACAGGAGGATATCTACTGTCCCTGGAGATGGGTTAATGATCACATTCGACCTTTACTTAAGTCTCCCCAAATGTCTGGATCCCAGAGTAAGCTCCCCAATCCATTCTGGCCTAAGCAATAGGAATGTTCCTGGCCTCACCCAGTAGTGAATGGCTTTCACTTTCTGTTTTTAATTATAGCAGTCACATCTGTTTTCAGTTTGCGGCAGTCATAGTCTCAGGCAGTCACCGTCTTGGGCTCCCATGGGCCTCTGAGCCCGCACTCAGGACTCTCTCCCATTTCTGGCCTCTCCCAGACTACTGTCCTTAATTTGATGGGTGGGGTCTCAGGCTCCTGTGTGGG
>NW_008331695.1:5203-6423 GCF_000622305.1 Nannospalax galili
GAGAGATTTGCATACATGCCTTTGGCTAGTTAGGAACCATAACACCTTTTTAAACATATCTTGTTTATAATTTTTATTTTATGTGTATTGTCTGCATGTAGGTAAGTGTACCCATGTCGTGCAATGCCCGCGGAGGTCAGAAAAGGCTGTTGGATCCCCTGGGACTGGAGTTATGGACAGTTGTTAGCTTCCACATGGGTGCTGGGATTCGAACCTGGGTCTTCTGCAAGAACAGCAATTGTTCTTAACTGCTGGATTCAATGTAACGGCCTCTATCAGGTATTTCTAACTACTTCCAGGAGGTATTTCTATGAAACTTGAGGCAATAATCTCTTAAAGAAAAATCAGATTCTCCAGTTGACAATAACTTATTCTAATTCTCCCAAAAGGAACTCCACATTGGGAGTATCTCTTTAAATTCAAACTCTAGATCCAAAACCAAATACACTTATTCCTACAAAAATATTAGTAAGTACAATTATTTTGCTATGATTACATTGCTATCAAAATTATAAATTACAAGGTGGGCAGAGTGGCACATGCCTTTAATTCCAGCACTTAGGAGGCAGAGGCAGGTTGATCTCTGCGAGTTTAAGGCCAGCCTGTTCTGCATAGCAAGTTCCAGGCTAGCTGGGGCTACAGGGAGATACTGTCTCCAAAAGACAAATTATTATATATATTTTTTATCCTTTTAGTGCAAGCTTTCCTTTGTACGAGATTATGTAATAGTAGTCAATGGCTTATGGTTACCACCTACATTTTTACAGATCCAAAGCAGGAAGCCTTTTCACTCTTTTTTTTTAAGGACACAAGTAATCAGATGGGTCAATAGAGTCATGTTCAATGTCTTAGTTTTATTTTGTGTCATCCATTTCTTTGATTTTTCTGTAAGATGGACTTTCATTTAATCTTCAGAAACAGATTTCAGACCCGTGACTGTAGCCTCAGTAAACTCCTGCAAGGTGATGGCTAGGACACATATGTCTATTCAGTTATAAGTCTAGCTGGAACCTTTAAGGGACACGTCTCAGTGCCAGATCTTATCTTTTTATTATACATAAGGGAAAATGTTTCTACTAATTTTGGAATTTGGGGGACTAAGGCAGAAAATATGAGCTCTTAGGCTTCAGTTTTCCCAACATCAAACATCGTATGTTATCCAAGCCTGTTTAGCCAAGGAACTGGATAATTATGTAGCCGGAGAATAAAGTTTCAATATG
>NW_008331695.1:8174-8415 GCF_000622305.1 Nannospalax galili
ACCCCTTAGTAATTTCTATTCTGTTAAATAGCAATTACTATTTTGCAGAAACAGCCAAGCATAACCTATAGAAGCCATAAATCTGCAGTTAGCAGGTGCACTCTAGAACACACTGACCTATTCCCAAGACAACTGGGTCCTGCTGACATGTGTTTCCCTACCCTAGGCCAACTGCCTGATAATTTCAGACACTAGAGTCAGCCTGAACTTTAACATGGTGTAGCTATGGTCAAGAAGGTGT
>NW_008331696.1:0-787 GCF_000622305.1 Nannospalax galili
GGGATGCCTGTATTCAACTAGAAAGGAGATTTCCAATGCACCTTAAAGTCTGATGTTTTGCTTAATATGATAATATGTGGAAGCTACAAAAAACTATATATTTATTTACTATAAAACTCAAAGCACTTTAAACTCTATAAAGGTACCAGAAAAATTTACTCTATAATCTGTAGAATGGGAATCTGTAGTGTCTGTTAAAAGTTGTTACATAACCATGATGAACAGGGATCCAGTAATATATGCAAATCAAGAACTTACACCCTTACACGTAATATACTGTGCTTAAAATCTTCAATTAAGTTTAAAAGTGTTTGAGGTTAGCTTCTGGGAAATTCTGAAAAACTTTTACAGTATTAGAAGTTACTGTTAAAATACCTTGTTTCTACTGAAGCATGAAGGTTGTTTTGCATTGCCGAAGATGGGGAAGGTTATCTCTGAGGTGACAAAACTCCACAAATCACTGCATGTGTCTTTCAAAGTTTTGAAGAGTGACTGGTGGCTTCATCATTAGCATGAACATCTTTCCAATATTAATGTTATATTAAAGAGTTCTTGGATTCATTGACATGCTTGCCAAAATGCTAATAGGCACAGTCTATTAAAATGCATGATCAGCCTTTTCAGGGTGTGTGTAGCACTGATGCAATACCACTCTTAATGAGAACAGCACCCAGTGCTTTCTAGATCCTTATGCAGCTGTCCTGGGTTTCTGGATTTTTCTGAAGTGCATGCACCTTACCGTGACACACAGGAATTGACTTAATGTTCTGTGCGTGTTGTTTTCTCA
>NW_008331696.1:2018-7018 GCF_000622305.1 Nannospalax galili
ACACACATACACACCTTTTTCATACTTTGACTCATCTCATGTGAGATTGATCATAATTCAGTTGTGCTCTGTATCATAACTACTGACTTATTCCAACCTTTTCAAAAATTGCCTTCCTCTCTGCCTTTATAGCTAGAAAATGGAAACTTCACTTTTGTAGACTTCCATGCAGTTGGAAGTGGCCAAGTAACAGTCATAGGCAGTAAGACACAACTAGGATATTAAAAACAGCAGAACAGAATTTATAGTGGAAATTATCTGCTGCAGATAGTTTTGTGACAAAATGGAAACTGTCTTGATTGAGGCTACTTTTTCCAAATGCCATCTACTTCATTATATGATACAAACCATCTGCTAAGACTTCAGCATTAATTGAAACAATGAGTACTTTTCAAAATACTGCTGGATGTTGTCTCTTAACTCTTGGAATAAATTTCCCATGAGAAAGAGGTACACTTGGATTACAGGCTGCTAATCTACAAGCAGAGATGGAAGATAATAATTTCTCTGTTAAGGGTGGTGGTCACCATATGCAGTGTTTAGTGTCCTATCATTTAGGAAATACTCAAGTGCTTCTATATTCCAAGCAGTGCAGTCATCAGCCTTAGCTTGAGTTACGCCTAGGTCTTCGCTGGTTAGCTGTGACTTGACACAGCCTAGAGTCATCTGTGAGGACAGCCTCAACTGAGGAATTGACTAGATCAGATTGGCCTGTGGGCAGGTCTGTGAGGGATTGCCTTGTAGGAGGGCCCAGCTCACTGTGGGCAGCACATCTCTAGGCCAGGGGTCCTGAGCCTCATGATAAGGCTAGGTGAGTAGAAGCTGGTCTGGAACCAACGAGCAGCGTTTATCCATGGTTTCTGCTCTGCTTCCTTGGAGGTATGTGAGCTCCTTGCTCAGAGGTAATGCTCTGTGGAACAGCAAGCAGGCCTGCCTTCAAGTTTCTATTTGACTTCCTGCCTTGACTGCCTCCAAAGATGAACTGTGACCTGGAAGTGTAAGCCAAAGAAATCCTTTCCTCTCTGAAGTTGATTTGGTCAGGCTGTTTTATCATAGAACTAAAATGTAACTAAGACAAAGGTCAGGTGATGCAGCCGTCACTTAATAATGGCACAGTGACCCAGACCAGCCCTCCTGAAAACATGTAGGCAACAAGCAGCCATCAGCGCAGTTTAATTTGCTGAACAACACAGGAAAAGGTATGAAAAGCCTCTGGGGGGTGGCGGGTGGGGGGGGACACTGGCATTTCATGCCTACTGTCCTACGCAGTGTCCAGAACAGCAAAGGCACAAGGGGCTTAAAAAACTAGAGACCACGACTGAGAAGCCCCAAAACATACAAGAAAAACCTTAACTGTGTTACAGGATAATTGAATCTAGAAGAACCTGGTGGATTAACAAACTACTATTTTCCTGCCTTAATCTGTTCTAGGTGGATGCAAGCACTAGCTGCTAAAACAAAACCTAAATAAGAAGCAGAGCTTAGAAGCCAGACACTAAGACCATGCATTCCAGGCCTCAGTGGTGTACAGGGACAAGCTTCTGGTTATAGTTACTCATGGAACTGGAGCGTGAAAGCTTTCAGATTGGGTGGTACAAGAGGGATGGGATGCTGAGATGGATTAGTGGGAAGCAAGCAGTTTGTTGGAAAGGTTAGAAACACCATGAACAGAAAGACAACAGCAGGGCAGAGGCTCTGAAGAGAGGAAATCAGGGCCCACTTGGCAGAAATGGGAGTCTCATACCTCCCTGAGGATGGTGGAGGTGTCACAGCACAGGCCTGGAACCAAGCTTCCTATTCTTAGGAAGGAGACAGAGAAGAGGGCGGGGAGCAGGAAGTGTGATCACCAGCACTCCTTTGTTGTAAATTCACCTTCTGCTGAGATCTGGCACCTGGAAGCCTCTTAGCTGGGAACTCAGTGTTTGTATGCAGCAGCCTTCCCCTCTCACAGGTTGCCACAGGCCTGGGCAGCAGCTAGATCCTACCATCACATTCCTACAGCCAGAAACAGAGGAATCAGGAGACTCCTACCTTGTGAAGGAAACCGCAGCCTGGCCAGCTGTTGCCTGCCTTCAAGCGTTCATGACACCGAACCAGACCCAATGGTTCCTCTGGGCTGCTAGAAAATTGTAGTCTCCAGGAAGATTACCCTCTCCAATTTTCACCTCCTATCTGGTCCCAAGAGCTAAATGGGATATTTGTGTGTCCAAGAACTACCCCAAGAGCAGGGCCTCTTATCTGTGGGGCAACATTTGGCATTTGCTGTGGATCAGAACTACTGTTTTCTATTTTCCATATTTCCTTGTGGAGAGTTTTTGTTGTGTTTGTTCTGTTTCTTCTCGACCATTTGGTACTAGATGTGGGGTAGACAAGGAATTTGTATTTTGGATTAACTGACATCATTAAGATTCATCCCTAGAATTGGGCAGGTCTGCACAGACTGTAAACTAAATACAGGAACAGATGTGATGGTAGACTAATCATCTTTGAAAAGGGTGCATTCCACATGAAGATGTACAGGGAAAAACTTGTTTAGATATTCTATCACTTAGGGACTAGTCAGAAGACAGACACTGCACCAGTAATTTGAACTGGGAACTTTGGGTATGAAATGTTATTAAGTAACAGGGACCAGTGATCGTAGATTTGGTCATTCCTGGTCACTCCTTGTCCGTTCCCACACTTGGGAGTTCCATCACTGTTATTAGTGGTTTTCCAAACTTCTTGTTCCACTAAAATGACCACAGACTTAGTTCCAATCAGCGGAATCTACTTAGTTACATTCCTGGTGTAGTTCTTTCTCTCTCTCTCTCTTCTCCAGTATATGTGCAAAACAATTATAGTTGTAGTAGCCATTTTACCCTTGTTAAGAAAGGGATAACATATTTACACAGAAGTAAAATTTACAGAACAGTGTCATTATAATGAGTATAGCACAAAAGAAAAACCTTGTGGATGCACAGTGATTTTTGTAACATATCTATGTTAGCAAAAGGACATGTGTTTCTAAATATGCAATATTCAGCCACAGACGAATGTGCTGTGTCCCATGCTTCTGGCCATTGTTTACAGCACAGGCAGCACACAGCCTACTATGAAAACAACAGTTTTTATTTTAATATTCTGGGTGAGTGCCTCTACTCCTGTCAGCCTAGGGAAGTAACATCAGTTCACTTTGGCCAAACAGAGCAATAATAATAATGTTTCCAAATCAGGTGGCCTTTTTCATAATTCCCCGACTTCCTTCTGATATGCAAAATAATCTAAATCTTTTAAAGGCTTATGTCATGTTTTGGCCTCAGCGGACACACCTAGGCACCAGTGGCAGGCTGCTGTTCTTCCTGGCTATCGGCACTGTTCCTGAGTGACCTGCTGGCATCACGTGCATGGTAGACCTTCATTTGATGTAACCGCTTAGCCTCAGTCAGGCCCAAAGGTTTTTCTTGACTGACTTTGCCCTGCCTTATTTCTCTCTGTCTTTGCCGATCTCTCTGAGATCTTGTTCATGCTTCAAATGAGTCCTTGGGTGAGGCAGGCTACCCTGCAGCCTCTGAATCAAGAGCATCTGTGTTTTTGCCGTGGCTGTCCTCATAGCTCAGACCTTGACTTTCATCTCAGTCTCACAAACTCGTTTATCATTTTGGATGATACTTGAGCCAAGGAAGACTGAAGAGCCCCAGCCACGCTCTACCTGACTACACTATACTGTTTGATCCTCGGGAATATACTGGAGTCATCCTCACTGTCTTGAGGCTGCCTGTACAAATGTTAACCCCCTAGGATCTCAAGTAGTTGGACAGGCAAATAGCTGTCTTTGGCATTCCTCTTGACATACTAAACATTTCTCTTTGTCTCCAAGGCTCGACCTTGAGTTTTAAAGGTCAAGGCAGAGGACACAGCTCTGACTCGTCTGCTGTGCTCTCTTCTGCTTTCCACAGTACCTTGGAGGAGAGAGGGCCACGTGTGGTATTCTCCTGTCTTCCAGCCCCCCTCCCATCTCATCTTTATTCCAGGGTAGAACCTGTTCACCTGAGGATACATTAGCTACAGTGCAAGGAGAAAATCAGCTTCCTGATCCCAACAGGAGAAGCACCTTCCACCCTATGTCTTCTGACTGACATTATTCAAATGAATTGGAGGTGATTTTGAAAAAAGAAATAGGTACCCCAAAATATTTAAGATCAGCACTCCTGAGGATAAGGGAGCATTAGTAAAAAAAATGTACAAATATCTTTAGACAACGTGTCTCTCCTTCCAAATGGTTCATGTTCTCTTGCAAACTTCAGAACATTTTTAAGTTTCTAGTTTCTTTTACAAGCAAAGACCATAACATCTCTTTTGCAGTCATACCAGAGACAAGCACTTTTAGAGAGTGACCTTTAGATGCTTGTGTGTGTGCTAGATGTGCATTTGGGTCACTTCCTTTATCCCTTCAGAGGATAAATCTTTGTCCAATTAATTTTCCTTCTCCTAAATTGTCTGAGGACTGTTGAGCCATTCCTACATTCAGGACTTGGACTGTCACACAGAAGCAAGTGGGCAGATGCCATCTGCCTTGGTCACTGCGTCCCTATCTCCATGGCCGCTTGGCCCGCAAGGCTCTGTGACTTTCTGTCCTGCTCTGGGAGTGCCCCTGACATGCTGGATTATTGCCAACGCCATGCCGGCTCCTCACCCTGGCCTCTGAGATTCACACTCTTTTACTGCACTCTCGCATGCCATCCATTGTTTCTAAAGATGACACCATCTCAGGACAGCTGGGTCCGGAGGGCCAAGAGGGCTTCAGTGCAGAATAGGTAGGCTCACAGAGTCTTCCCTATACACGGGGTCTGTCAGAACCTGTCTTCTCTCACAAGCCTCTTGTGTTGAGCCCAGAACACTAGTTCTTATAATTCTTGAGCTTCACATTAGGCTGACCTTTATGGTGTTTGACGTTCCTTCCTCCCAGCAGACATCAACAACGGCCAGCTCCTCAGAGCAAACACATTGAGCTCTCCATT
>NW_008331696.1:10171-13117 GCF_000622305.1 Nannospalax galili
ACAGAAACAAAACAACTGTGAAAGATCTCCTTGATCCTCAGGAACTTATAATCTAGTGGGAGAGATGATCTCATACACACTGATTCAAACAGGAAATAGACTCTAGTAAGCATTAAAACAAGAACATGAAGTTTGACTGCAACATGGGTAGAAAGAAAATTAATTCTAGTTAGGGACATCTGTAATGGGAGGAAACTGGACCTGAAATGAATCTGTGAGACAGGGTATTTTTAAAAATATTTTCTTTATTATTTTTATTTTATGTGTGTGCACGTATTGCCTGCATGTAGGTAACTGCACCATGTCGTGCAATGCCTGTGGGGGTCAGAAGAGGCTGTCGGATCATCTGGGACTGGAGTTACTGACAGTTGTTAGCTGCCATGTGGGTGCTGGGATTTGAACCTGGGTCTTCTGCAAGAACAACCAGTGTTCTTAACTGCTGAGCCATCTCTCCAGTCCCTCCCATGATATTTGTGCACCCAGAATTTGAGCACAGAACTGTGTGATAAAGAAGAAATTATGCAGTAATGACCTACTCCCTGAACACTGGGTTGATAAGATACCATTTGTATTTTTACATACCACCATTTCAACATTCCTTTGTCATGTTTTGCTGTATGTGTGTCTCCTCTCTTCCTCTGTCCTGTCTTTCCTTAGGGGTAGCATGGAAATGAAGGGGTTTTCATCTTTCTCTCAATCACTATTTTGTTGTCTTGTCTAACAATAAATGAAAGACTGTGACATTCGTGTGAAAATGGTTTCCCGGATTAGTAATAAAGCCACTGGCCATTAAAGTTCAGTAGATATTTACTGGGCTTGCATGGAGGATGCTCTGTGAAACATGATGGCATTATCTTCTGGTCTGATCTTACTGCCTTAAGAAAGTGCCAAGATTAGCTGAGCAATATCCCTGGTCTATGACCAGTGGATTGCGTGAAAAGAAGCAGCAACTATTTTTGTATTAAAATACAGTTAGCACACATTTTGATGAGAAGCCATGTGTTAAGTAAATACAAAGTAAATAAGATCACTCAGCTCTTCATATGAAACAAGAATTTCCGTACGCTCAACTCTGAACCCGACCTAAAGCACAATTCTAAAGGTTGATCCTCCTCCTTAGCCAGATTGCTGTGAAGATGTGCAACAAAGAACTAATATGATTGCCTTGATCTACCTTTATGCAGGAGTTTGCTCCAGTTCTGTGTCCCAAAGGCCACATCTACAGAATCATTTCTTTTCATAAGGAGCACAAGCGTTTTAAATTATACCGGCCCCTTTCTGACTGCCATAGGATGCTACTCGGCTAAATAAATTGTGAAATACTTGAAGTTCTGACCTAAAAACGTGCTGTGTGAACACATGAAGTGAGCACATGAATACATGAACACATGAACACATGATGTGAACACATGAGCACATGAAGTGAGCACATGAATACATGAACACATGAACACATGATGTGAACACATGAGCACATGATGTGAGCACATGAATACATGAACACATGAGCACATGATGTGAACACATGAGCACATGAAGTGAGCACATGAATACATGAACACATGAGCACATGAGCACATGAAGTGAGCACATGAATACATGAACACATGAACACATGATGTGAACACATGAATACATGAACACATGATGTGAACACATGAACACATGATGTGAACACATGAATACATGAACACATGATGTGAACACATGAACACATGATGTGAACACATGAATACATGAACACATGATGTGAACACATGAACACATGATGTGAACACATGAATACATGAACACATGATGTGAACACATGAACACATGATGTGAACACATGAATACATGAACACATGATGTGAACACATGAACACATGATGTGAACACATGAATACATGAACACATGATGTGAACACATGAACACATGATGTGAACACATGAATACATGAACACATGATGTGAACACATGAACACATGATGTGAACACATGAATACATGAACACATGATGTGAACACATGAACACATGATGTGAACACATGAGCACATGAAGTGAGCACATGAATACATGAACACATGAGCACATGAGCACATGAAGTGAGCACATGAATACATGAACACATGAGCACATGAGCACATGAAGTGAGCACATGAATACATGAACACATGAGCACATGAGCACATGAAGTGAGCACATGAATACATGAACACATGAGCACATGAGCACATGAAGTGAGCACATGAATACATGAACACATGAGCACATGAGCACATGAAGTGAGCACATGAATACATGAACACATGAGCACATGAGCACATGAAGTGAGCACATGAATACATGAACACATGAGCACATGAGCACATGAAGTGAGCACATGAATACATGAACACATGAGCACATGAGCACATGAAGTGAGCACATGAATACATGAACACATGATGTGAACACATGAATACATGAACACATGAACACATGATGTGAACACATGAACACATGATGTGAACACATGAGCACATGATGTGAACACATGAATTGTGATTCCTGTTGTGCTTAGCCCAGTGTTACTAGTTATTGACATCATACATGTTATATAGACCCTTAATTCCTTTTCCAGAAACTATCCATAGTAATAAAAAGAAAATAATTTTACACCAAAGCATTATAATCTGCATATTTTTAGAAAGAATATCATAGAAATTCTTTTCCACTAACTTGATTCAAAAGAGCCAGCTTAAGAAAAAATTCTGATTTTCATTATCTTTCAATAAGGTCCCATCGCTTTTTGAAATCATGCAAAGTATATAAATGAAATCACAGAGCAATCAGACAAAGTCATGGTATTGTAATTTTTAAAATATTTTATTATTTTTATTTTGTGTGTATGAGTGTATTGCCTGCATGTAGGTGAGTGCACCTGTGTTGTGCAATGCCACAGAGATCAGAGGAAGGCTTCGGA
>NW_008331696.1:14084-16506 GCF_000622305.1 Nannospalax galili
CTGCTGAGCAGAGATGCTTTGCACCCTGCGTACTTCTCCATGCAGTCTATCATGTGTTCTTGCTCCTTTCAACATCATATCCTGCATGGAAATATGATAGTCCAGGCAATTCTTCACCTCCTTATATACTCTATGTAGCCGCTCCCGGTAAGTGACCTCCAAGGCCATGGCAATGTTATTCCTCTGAACGTCAAAAATGTAGTGGTGCTTCTGAACCAGTGCCTGCTGCGTCTTCTCTCCATCACTTGCATCCTGGATTTGTTTGATGCTCGCCTGCTTTACTTCTTCTAGCTGAGCAATTTTTTGCTCATTCAGCTTATCGATAAATTCTCCAATAGAAGCACCATATTTTTTAATGACATAAACCATTAATCCTACTACTGCTATGGTGGAGATGGTCTCTGGGGTGATCACATATATTTCTTTGGATAGACAATACAAACTAAGCCCAGTTCCAAGCATGTAGGGTCCTGTCACACCAGTTTTAGGATAAAGGTACTGGAAGAATTCTTCAGGGATCAGCCCAAGACGTACTTTTCCTCCATATTCAGGAAGAGGTGGTACAGGAGTGGGACATGGCTGCCCTGTGTGAAAGGCCCTTGTTGCCTGTAATACCCTGGACCCCAGGACGGCTGTGTTCTTCAGGCACGGGGCCGCTGTGGCCGCGGCAGCAAACACCACTCGGGATAGCATGGTCAGCGCAGGTCCAGAATGCGGGCTTTGCGTCCCCCCAACCCCGACCTGAGACCGTCAGGGCGCATTTGTGATTTTTAAAGCAGGTGCTGGTAATAAATACCAGAGGAGGCAGAGATAGGCAGATCTCTGAGGTTCACTGGCAGCTCGTCTGGCCTGTTCTGCCAGTTGCAGGCCCATGAGAGATCCTGTCTCAAAATACAAGGTAGACAGTGTCTATGGTACGACACCCATGGTTATTTTCTAACCTCCATACACATGCACACATACAGAGAGAGAGGGACAGAGACAGAGACAGAGAGACAGAGAACGTGCCTTGTGAGAACACATGACTGCATGTAAGGAAGTTATATGAGCTCATGCTGGGCCAGAGATGAGGGTGTTGTGCCCTGTCTTCACGGTCATTCCTGAACTAGCATCATTCACATGTGAACCTCCATATGTGGAGACAGTAATCCTTTAAGAGTCTGTATTCACTGCCATGTTCCACTATCCAGGGCTATATTTACAAAGCAGATTTTCTTCATCCAAGTAGACATGAACAGCATAGACAGTCTTTATTTTATGGAGTTTGCAGTCTATTGGAGGACTCACATATTAAGTAAACCAATACGTCCATAAATACAGGACTATAAATTTTGTTAGGTTCTTGGAGGAAAAACAGAATTCTGTTATTAGTGAGAGGAGCAAAGGAAGAGAATTCAGGTTGTGAGACAGCTCAAGAGTCATTATCCCATCGTCTCGGGAAGGTCTGGGGTTTGAATGGCCCATTACAGTGGCCCACACCGAACAGCGGTCTGAGCCTGTATTTGCTCCCTGAGCCAACAGAAGAGACCTGTGGGATGAGGGTAACAGAGCCTTGACTAGGGCAGCGGGGTTTCCTCCAGAGACATACAGTTATGAACAGCCAACAGCCAACAACCCTGGCAGGTGCAGGCCAGACAGCTTCCATCCAGGATTGTGGAGATGTGACAGGGTGAGCCCCCCACCCTGGCCACTGCTCACATACAACTCCAGAGTAATGTGACAGAGCCAGCAGATTTGCTTGTTTCTTTAACCACATCTCCTTCATCCAGGTTCGCATGGTGAAAGCATGCCTCACAGTAGTACGAGGAGGATGGGGAGAGAGACTTTCACTTGCATGCTTCTTCTCTTTCCTCTCCTTTCCCCCTACTGAAAGTTTCTCCCATGCCCCATGCCTCTTATAAAGCCAGATACTGTGCTGTTTGTTGTGACATCTCATCCATAGAGCACACAGTCCTTGGGAAAGAGAAGGGATCATCAGGGATGTAGGGACAGCAGAAAAGAGACGCAGAAAATAAAGCGTGTAGCCTAGTACCCAGCTGATACATGTCAAGGGGAAGCTGGCAATTACATGGCAATTGCTATGTGTCGGTCAGAATTCTACATACCCAGCATGGATTCGGTTTGTTTGATCCTTGTGATGACCTGATGGAGAAGCCTGTAATACTAATGTATTCACAGTTTCCAGAAGAAGGTTCAGAGGCTAAACAGCTAGTAAGCAGCACAACCCAGCATGTGTGTCCAGGAGTCATTGCAGAGCTCGAGTTCTTAACCACTCCTCTCCGTTGCCTCCAAGTGGCTAGTTTTATTTTTATTATCAGTGTCATTTCTAGAGTATGTAAATATTTATCACTATGAATGCCAGTAGCAAAATGTACTCAGATATAAATCTTCGTAAGTATTACAGTACTTTAAATTTTTTTCT
>NW_008331696.1:16668-39139 GCF_000622305.1 Nannospalax galili
GCTCTTCTAAATTATCTCAAAGGCTTATAAGGGGAATTATAGGGATTATTTTTCACATAAATATTTTTGATATAACAAAAGTAAAGACTAAAATTTATAATGCACTTATTTTATGTAACTTGATTGTTATTTTTCCTGTAAAACTTCTCATTTGCTTCTATGTAACTGCCTAGAAATTTGTACCTTAAGGACAAAGAAAGGTTACCCATTCCTCTAACTCCTGTTCTTTGTCAAAAAATGGACACAGTTAATGAGGTTTGTTTGGTGCAGAACAATTCACAGACACAGATAGAGATGCTTTCAGTGGAAACAAATTTGTTTGGCTTTACCAGGTTACTTAGCGATTAATGATAGCCTTGAGACACAGGTCACAGAGGTCATTGTACCAGCTTGCCAACACAGTCCTTATGTGCAGCTAGCTCAGCCGACGGGTGCAGACACCCCCCCCAAATACCATGCATAAAGGAGCACACACAATTTTCTGCCTCCTTTTTTCATATTAATAAGTGATTTCTAAGGGAAGGTGGCAAAAGAGGCCACACCACTCCAAGTAATATTTTACGTCGAAAAAGTTTGCTCTGCCACAGTCACATCACACGGTGATTTTTCAACGCCAGTGTTTCATGAGTCACCTTGAGAATGGTAGCCTGTGACGGGAGGGCGCAGCAGGAGCTTAGCAGCCCTTGGAGTAGAGCAGAGCCTCCGACGTGGCGCCCTCCCTCTGCTTTTGTAACCTGGTTGAAGAGAATGCCAAGATAATGCCTTTGACAGTTTACTTACGTACTGGGCACTGAGTTACATATCTGTTTGTTTTTTTATTAGAACAGTAATGTAAAAACATTGCTGTAACGTGAGTGATAGATTTGTCCAAAGAGAAGAAAAGGTTTATTTATTCTGTATTTGCTAATATCACATCCTATTTGGCAGGTGTTTTCCCATGGTATAGATAAAAGCCTACTTTTGTTTAAGTTTCTTAGACATATACATAAATGATTATTTTTTTCATAAGAACTAATCCTTTATAAGGGGAAAGGCTCTAGGATCAAATCACCTCATAAGAGTGTTGCCTAGGGGGGCTGGAGAGATGGCTCAGCTGTTAAGAACACAGGTTGTTCTTGCAGAAGACCAGGGTTCGAATCCCAGCACCCACATGGCAGCCAATAACTGTCTGTAACTCTAGTTCCAGGGGACCCGACAGCCTCTTCTGTCCTCCACAGGCATTGCACGACACAGGTGCACTTACCTACATGCAGGCATAATACTAAATGTGGAACCAATTAAGCAAAAAACAAAACAAAACAAAACAAAAAAGCCTTTATTGTTAAAGTTATCAGATAAGTAGATATTTGTCAATACAAACCAAAACTTAGAGCTCAGCTGCTTTGCTGGGATATTAAGTATGTCTAAATAACTCATCTTTGATTCCAGAAACTGATGATGTAGAGAGCCACTTACTTTATATTTGATTTTAGAGCTTCCTCTACTACTGTATTAATTACGACGTAGTCATTTGATTTTAAAAACTCCATCAGGGCCAAGCCACTTACATGCTGTCTGAGGACTGCAAAGAGTCCTGCAGAGTACGCAGGTAAGAAAGGTTGACCGGCTGATTGTGATGCAGGAAGGTGATCATCGCCCTGAAAACAATTTTATTATCACTGAAAGAGTTAGAGTGTCCACAGGTACAGTAAGTAACTGCAGATGTTTTGATGCAGGGAGGCACTGGACGAGTTTGCACAGAAGAAAGAAAGAGAAGAGAGGAAGGCTAGCCTGGAACAGGAAGAGAGACAGCGAGAGAAGCAGGCGCGAAAGATGCATTATCTGGTCAGCACAAAGCAGGTTGGTCTTCCCCCTCTGACAGCTTCGTAAGCCACTTGGGTCGTAGCCTGACAGAGATAAACTAGCAGGCTGAATAGGACATGACTTGTTGAGAAGATACCACAAAGGCACTGCTCAGAGTTCAATTTGGTGCTTCTATGGAGCTGCGGACAGGCACCGTGATGGGCCAGTGACAGCCTCATAGAGGCAGTGGCGGGCAGAAAGGCCCAAGTCAGCAGTGGGATGACCCACAGCCATTGTGTAGAGTGAAGGGCTCCGAACTCATTCCAAGTGGCCTGTTGTGAATTGACCAAGCACTAGCACGTGATGAAGCTGAGCTGGCTCTCCTGTTTTCTCTTTTAATTGAATAAATGTTGAGATTAAACCCATTCTCCTTCCCTTGCAAAATTTGGATGGACGTTTCAGGTAAAACGTTTCAACAAACTTGCTTCAGTAATTACAACTTGATGTAGAGAGATAAGTATGGATTTGAAATACTTAGAAATTTATTCTTATACTTGCTCAGATTTTGCTGTGCTTGTTGAAAAAGAATGCACTGCATGTAGGATATTTTGCCTACAAAAATATGATTAAAAATTCATGAATTGGGCTGGCAAGATGGCTCAGTTGGTAAAGGTGCTTGCTGGCAAGC
This sequence comes from Nannospalax galili, assembly GCF_000622305.1. Lineage (NCBI taxonomy): Eukaryota > Metazoa > Chordata > Mammalia > Rodentia > Spalacidae > Nannospalax > Nannospalax galili. The sequence goes on from NW_008331696.1 coordinate 19,139, forward strand.
CTCACTGCTTGAGTTCAGTACCTGGGACCCACATAGTGGAAAGAGGAGACTGACCAGACACATAAAGAAGTGAATAAAGAAACCTTAAAAAACTTTAATGCATGAATTTACGGACTGAGCTGTGTTTTCGTTACCTAAATTCTAGCCACTCTACAAGTTTCCAAGTTTTTTAAATTTTTCTCATAAGCCTTCAGGTCTAATGTACAGCTCTGGGCAACACATCCAGGTGTTGTCGGGTGAGTGCAAGGGTAAGAGGAGGAGAGTGACTCCAGAGCGAAAGTCATCCCTGGAAGAATTCAATGGCCATAAACACAGGTCAGCAGGACCTCCGACCTCCACACGCACATGGTAGCATGTGTGCCCAGGTGTGCATAGGTGCACACACACACAATGAATAAATGTAATAAAGTATTTAAAAATAATTTTAAAATCAATAGGCAAAATATTTTTACTTTTATTTTTTACTTTTATTATGAAACCCATAGCAATGCCAAAAATTTAGTTGTATGAGTGATGGATTCTGTTTTATATAGAATTCCAAATTAAAAATTCCTTTTAGCAGGGCTGGAGCAATGGCTCAGCAGTTAAGACTGGCTGCTCTTGCAGAGGACCCAGGTTCAATTCCCAGCACCCACATGGTGGCTAACCGCCGTCCTCAGCTCCAGTTCCAGAACATCGAATGTCAAGTACTATCTTCTGACCTCTGTAGGCATTGCAGTGCATGACATGGGTGCACTTACAGACATGCAGGCAACACTCTTACACATAAAGTAATAATAATAATAATAAATATAAAAAAGATTTCCTTTTAGCAGATTGTTTTCTCAACTTATTAGTAATTTCAATTTTTATTTAAGACTATTAATATTACAAATTCTTTGATCCTGATAATAATGTATTCCTTAAAATGCAGTTAATTTTGTTAATGCCCATCATTTTTATACGACTTTGAAGCTTTCTTCCTCTGAATTCTGACTGTAATGTTTCTATCCATGGTAAGTCGTGAACTAGAAGAAGTAGTGGAGGAAGAAAGAAAGAAAAAACAGTGGAATGAGACTTAGCTGGAATATTTGTGCATTATGTTTAATCCAAGGGTATTAAGATTTGAATGTATACTGGAATAATTTATGAAGCCTGTAAGGTACTAGAAAGTAGCTCACTGTTAGAATGCTTGCCTAGCATGTTTGAGTCCCTGGATTTGAATCCCAGGTCACACAAAAATAAAAATAAATGAAAAAGAAAATCTGTAAGGATTTAGTTGGTTTAGTAATAAAAATAATTTAATAGGAAATACCCACGGAGAGCATATCGTGTGTCTACCAGAAAGACTTTGTATGCAGCCTATCTGTAGCTAGGTTGATTTCATTACAGTTTTATGATAAAGCACCTGGTTTGGTAAATAATTTTCCACATCTGACCAGGAAATTTGAATTAGACTTCAATAAATTTTCAAATAATCTTGCTATTGTTTTAGATATGCCTGTATCAATTAAATAAAAGTTGAGTGTGCTCTAGTCTTCTGTTCCTGTGTATACCATGCAGGCTGATGGTTAATATCAACATATGTGAGCATTAGAGATCACTGTCTTTAGCACTTGTTGGCATCCTGTGAACTGGGCATTTCTGAGGCAGTAGGCACACTACAAAGAACACGGGAATTGTTGGCAGACAGCTGAGCTGAAATCCCAGCTCTGTCATTTAGAGTGAGGCATTAGATGATTCACAGTTCTCTGAGCCGTTGCACTATACTGTGCAGCCCACCTTGAATGAATACTGAAGATGATGTATTTAAACAGTGCCAGACCCATATAGGACATTCAGTAAAGGAGCCACTGTAGTATTGGAATTTGACTTGTCAACAATTAAATGAATGTTCTCACGTTTGCTTTTTTGGATTAGTCCAACCAAGTGAACATACTCATTTTCTCCTCTCCCCTCCCCTCCCCTCCCCTCCCCTCCTCTCTTCTCTTCTCTCTCTTTCTTTTTTTGGTTCTTTGAGACAGGCTTTCACTATGTAGCCCCAGCTGACCTAGAACTTGCTTATGTAAACCAGGCTGGCCTAGATCTCACAAAGATCCTCCTACCTCTGCCTCCTGAGTGCTGGGATTAAAGGCGTGCCCCATCACACCCGGCCTCAGTTCCTTTCTTTTATTTCCCACCCACATTCTACATTACACGTGAAGTTATATTCTCAGATCCTCCCTTGGAGAAGAATGTTCTAAAAATGTCAGAGGTTTTATTGGCAAGTTGTATACTTGGTATGGTGACATTAATATTTAACTCAGTACTGAGAGAAGAAAGGATAGCCTTTGGAGTCAGGAGAAACTTTGTTCCCCGAGGTAAACTTCTTGGTGATGAAATAGGAGAGTGATACTGTCTTATTGGCCAATCAGTTCATTTGATTCAAGAGATGAGTTGTACTTGCTGGATAATACCAGGCAGCTCACGGCCCCCCTCTGCTTTGCTTTGCTTTGTTTTAGTTTTAGTTTTTGTTTGGTTTGGTTTGGTTTTGGTTTTGGTTTGTTTTTTGTTTTGTTTCTTTCTTTCTTTGGTTTTTGAGACAGGGTCTCCCTACCTGGCCTGGAACATGCTATATAGATCAGACTGGCCTCAGTCCCACAGAGATCCACCAGCCTCTGCCTCCTCAGTGCTGGGACTAAAGGGCACACCACCATACCCAGTGCACTTTGCTTCATTTTAATCTAGTATTTTTCATCATGAAATAAAGGTTGAATTTGAAGCCTAATAAGATTTAACAGAGTGGATATGACTCTTAATCGATTATTACAAATAGCATATTTTTGAGTGCTACCCTCTGTTGGTACTGCACTAAATAGACTTTAGGCACCAAGAACTCAGCTTAATTTCAGGCTAATCTTAATGATTTTTTTAATAGGAGAAAATTGCTAACTGAAATTAACAACAATTTTGATTTGTGACTTTGCTAGTCCATGTACTGTGTTGTTCTATTTTAATAAAGAAACTGAAGTACTTTTCCTGAACTAACAGACAGAAGACACTCAGTCCCATGTGAGTGTTGTCACTCAGTCTGCCATCAGGACTTGGCTGTTGGCTGGAAACTGAGCTTTGGATTATAAACATTCCTTAGTTGTTTTCTAGATGAACTTTCCTAGACTATGAATTTAAAAATATTACTTGGTCAGTTGTTTAGATTAACCTCATCACTTCAGGAGTTTCAATTGCAGAAGACTTGCTTGAATGATCAGTTTCTGCTTATACATTAAAGTTCACCAAATGAATATTCAAGTGTAAATAATTTTTATAAGAAGTATATCAGGCTACGGAAAGCTTTTAACCTGCTGGAAAGAAATGCCTCTTACATTTTTGGCAAAGAACATGTTTTTTGTTGAGGTTTCAATAATATAAGAATGATATTACTAATATGGTTTGTACCATACTCTTACATTAAATTTTCATAGTTCTAATATAGCTTAACCTCAGTTAGTAGATATAAAACATTGACCAGACAAATAATGCTTTAAAAATAGTGAAGAATTTTGCATGGCCAAATTGTGCTAATTCACACTTTGGTAATGGTTAAAATGAAGTGCTCTTTAATGCATTAGTAATTTAGAATGATCATACTGGCATATTGATATATTGATAACAAAAGTTCAACTTCAGTTTTAAGCCTATTTTAGCACAAATCCAATGGATATATTAAAATGGTTCCAGAGGCTATTACTAATTTTCATTGATATTAATTATCTCATCTTTACTCTAGCAAACATGTTTCTGCTAATAGGAGTTACATAAGCAATATTACAATGAGTGAATTAAAAGACCCCTCAGGGTTTTATTAATTACAAAGTTCAAGTCATATTAAAGCACCTTTTTATATGTTTATTTCAATCAGAAAGCTTAACATGGTAACTTATTTGCATAAATAATCAATCACCATTTACTCTAGTAGTAATAAGGTTAATTTGTTGCTACAGACCTAATAGGATTAGTCAATTATATTTCCCAGAAAGTACTATTTGTTATGCAACCCACCACCTGTAAAACAGGATTGTGTGTAACGCCCTTATTAAATGAATACATCAAAAAAATTGTCCCTGTAAAATTTTTTAAAGGAAAGCTAATTTTAGTTGATTTGAATAAAGTAAAATGCAAGCAGTACCTCCATTTGTAAATTCATCTTTCTGCAAAGATTGATTATTTAATAAAGTTATTTATTTTGATTCAGTAAGCAGTCAAACTAAATCTAACACATACAGGGCATATTTCCTTTGAAGAAAATCTCATTTGCAGATGTGTTTTATTCCAAACTGACTTTCCTTCCTTTGCCCTTGTTCTTGGGTGATAAATTATGTTGTCTCCACCTACTGGTCGATGTACGCACTGGCCTGTGGGAGTCACTGAAGGATGGTGCCTCTCCAAAGCTGCCAGACTCTGTCAGGGTCTTAGAGGATCAGCAAAGTGACGGACATAAGTATAAAATTCAAGATCCAAATTATAAAATACAATTCCTTGAAACAAATATTTTTTATGTAGACTTATCTATAGTATTAGTTACCTGATTAATGAAATGCTACCTCTTTTTTATGCTAATATCATAGGAAAGGATGTATATCAGTAACTCAGTATAGCTATACATATTTTTGTGACACTTGATAGTTAATATATATTTAAATTAAAGTTAAAATTTTTATGGAAATAATTTTCATGTCATTTACATTTTCCTTCTGTATGTACTAAAGTTTTCATATGGATACAAAAAGGAATCATTATTACTTATTTTCAATTTTTCCAAGAGACCCTGGACTGTGACTCATATTAACAAGCCATAATTTGATATACTTTAATTTTTGAGAAAAATAAAATATTTTCAGGTACTTTTTTCACAGAATCATATCAAATCAAATATATATAAGGAAGGAATGTATCTTAATTAAAAATTAAATTTGCTAGCTGGCACTTGGTGGTGCACACCTTTAATCCCAGCACTTGGGAGGCAGAGGCAGGCAGATCTCTGTGAGTTCAAGGCCAGCCTGGTCTCCATTAATGAATCCAGGCCAGCTGCAGCTACAGGGAGACCTTGTCTCAAAAAAAGACCAAAAAAAAAAATTAAATTTGCTATATTCATAATTAACTGGTAGTCTGTTATTTATAAATTTCCCCAATCCTCATTAGGAAACTTGCTCCGTGTATGTTACTCAATATGAGTTATCAATTTTATTTCACGATGATGAGACCACAGAAGAACAGCAGTCTCCCCATGAGCCCTGCCATTATTTTTGCGTGTGAACAGGGTGTGTATGTGTGTGCCAGGTGTCTTTGTGTATGGGATACATTTGGATGTGTCTTTGCTCTGGCTTCTCATGTGGCAGTGTCCTTAGGACCAAACCCCACCTCCCGGGGAAGCTCAAAAGTGGTGTTCAAGAGAGCCTGTTAGTGACTGAACACATTTTTTAGGCCTGTTGATCCTTAGATTGCAACCTCTTCCTATTTCATCAATGTTACTTGGTTCCTCTTAGATTCTTGATGATTCCTTTTCTCTCTTTTCTGTACTTTTATGCCGTGCATATTTGGCTTTCTTCATTTCCCATCATGTTTCATTTTAGCACGCTGTTTCAAGTCAACTCTTGCATGCCCATTGACTGAATTTGGAGCAATGATAATAGTCTCTGAATTCAGTTTCCTAATTAAGTCTTTTGTGCTTTAGCCCAATGTATCTACTACCATCAGATCAATCCTAAGTAGCATTATTCCATTTCTTTTTGAATTTTGTAAATCTCCGAAGGATCTTGTCCATGTGATCAGAATCCTTATGTACACATAGACTATTGTGGACCTCAGACCTCATCAGAGATGTTTATTTGTACAATTGATGGTCATGACTGGGGACATTCACAACTGGCCAAAATGCAGAGCAAGTGCTTATGGTGTGTTCAGCCATAAGTGGGACATCTGGATCACACCCTTCCTCCCAAAGCTCAGGGACCATCATGAAAGAGGGACAGAAAGATTATGAGACACAGGTTGGGAAAGGCCTGGTAAGACTGTATCTCCTGGCCGTGACAAGGTAACTGCACTCATGAAGTCAGAGCGGTGTGGCTTCCTGCACAAGACCTGCACAAGATCAAGCCAGTCAACATTCCAGCACGGAGGTGTAGGGGCTCACGAGTTCCCATTCCTGGCAGAGGAGCTTTTGAGAGTTGAGGGCTGCTGGGAGATGGAGAGTCAGTCAACCATGCTCTATGAGCACATGGGAAGCACTAACTGAACTTGATGGGTTATTAAAAAAATGAGGATGTGAAGATGGAAGAGGTGGAGGTGTGATGGATGTGAGAGGAGGTGGGGAAGAGTGTGGGTGATACAATCAAAATGCACTGTATGCATCATAGAGTTTTCAAAGATTTAATAAAAATAAAAATATATATTTTTAAAACCCTTTCTTTTCAGTGTAAACATTGAAAACGCTCCATTTTCTGGCCTAACTCTGCCTAGTCAGTCTATTCTCCCCTTGCTTCTCAGTATGATCATCCCATCACAGTCCGACGTCATATTCAAGAAAGTTCCATCGAAAGGATTTCTTTACATATGGATGAAGCAGATTACTTCTTACAGCTTGTTGTAGTCTGGACATTTGGAATCCTGCTTTCACCAAAAAGGGGGAGACTTTTAGCCACTTCTCACCATTGCTCTGTACCCTCATCACACTTTACTGCTAAAGATGTTTTCCTCCCTTCTATTAAATTACTTTCATCAATGACAGATTTCAACTGTTCAGCTGTTCTTATTAGTGAGAACTGATGGATTGTAAATAGCTCGTCCTAGGAGGAGGGGAGAAGTTTGCTGGGAACCTGAGTCAAGCATAGAGGATAGAGATGCAGAGATATGGGTGGTCATGGAGTTGATGAAGGGGCTCTCAGGATGCTGAAGAGCATAAAGAATCCATGAAGTATCTGGGGAGCAAAGTAGGTGTTTAACCAGGAAGTGAACATGAGTCATGCAGTCAGAAGTGTGTTGATGCCGTTTGTTCGGGTTCACTGCTGCTAAACTGCAGTTATTCGCCCCATCACTCTTTGCACCTGGTATTTCTGCTTTCTGCGTGACACACTCCCAACTACGGAGTCCTGAGTCTTTCATGACCTGTCACTCAGTTTGCCAAACTTGTACAGGAGTTGAAGAGGTCTTGGCAGTAAGACAGGTTTATATAGGCATGGTTTATATAGGTATGGTTTATAGAGGTATGGTTTATATAGGTATGGTTTATAGAGGCATGGTTTATATAGGTATGGTTTATAGAGGTATGGTTTATATAGGTATGGTTTAGGTAATAGCCGTCTTTTGGATGGTGGAGGACCAGGTTTCACTGTATAGCCTAGGTTGTCCTGGATCTTACTACGTAGCCCAGGCTGGCCTCCCTGAGTGCTAGGATTACAGGCTTTGGCCACTACAGCCAGATCAGAAGGCGTTTTCTATGTTTCATGTGAACACTGTGTACTTGCCTCTGCAAACTTCCCTGGGACTGGCATGAATGTTTTCGCAAAGGAAAATTTAGCAGTGTTAACTCAGTTGACAGAAGACCCCTCTCTGGAAGGAGCATGGGCCAGCATGGGCTATTTAGGGTGACCTTTCCAGCAGCTTCTTCTAAAAGAAGAAGATTTAAGAACTAGGAGATGAAATTGCTTGCTCTTCGGGGCACAGTAGCTTAAATAAGGTCTGTGGCTGAGCCATTCTCATACAACTTGGTCACAATGAAAAGCTGAGTTGTTGGTCTAATTATGAGTCACCTAAATGAATCACATCTGGAAGGTGCTGGATCCCTGTTTCTGAGTATCCAAATAATCCTTGGGCTTGAAAGCTTTAAAACCCTTCTAGAATGAGCCTCAGTTCACTGAATTCTAACTATTCCAAAGTGGGATAGTACAGTATTTTCAGAAGTATTCTCAATCAGTTTGTGGGCACCTTTATGTAAAAAGGTAAGAAAGCCATACACAATTTAGGAATTGATGGTAACTTTATGGCATAACTCAAAGTAATTTATTTATCTCCACATATCTATCGTCACAGGTTTCCGTGAAGCAGCAATTATCTTTCTGCTGAGTTATTTTTTCTTTGGATAGTTGGTAGGTTTATTTTTTCAACATGACTCTGCACCAGATAAAGGTCTGATCTCCAGCCTCTGGATGTTCAGATCAAGAGGAAAGCCTTCAAGCCCGGTCATTGTTCTGCACCTCTTTTCTACATTTCACATCACAAAGCCTCCCCACAGTTCATTACCTTTGGCAATATCTCTTCAGAAAGGCCAAGCATTGAGCCAGCACAAGAATGAATTTACCATTAACTCTTATTTTAGCTCCTCCCTCTTTACTGTTACGCCTTTTATTCTATTTAAGTACATGAAAAGGACAATTATTAGTCATTGGAAAATCTTGTTAAGGAGACAGAATGAAGTGGTGAAAAAATAGTCCCTTCTCTACTTTCCTCTCCATAGATATTTTACTGCCACACAAACTACAGATAAAAGTAAAACCAGTGTAATTGAAGAGACATGTAGAAAAGTGCCTTAGTTTCACTCATATGTATATTACATATAATATGATATTAATTTCAACATGAAACACTTAAAATTATTAAGTGGATTCTTTCCTAAAATATACCATAAACCTTTCCATTTTGTGAGTAAAGATGGACTCCTCCTATAGATCTGCAGCTTCTACAATTTGGAATGCACTTTTAGGAGGAATGTAAACAAAATTTCAAATGCAAGTGAATGTATTTTTGCTTAGGATTTAGCTCAGCATGAAGGCCCTCATTCCCCACATGTAGGCACTGGATTCAAACGCCATTGCTTAAAAGAAGGAAGAGAAAGAGGAGGAGGAGATGGGGGAGGAGGAAAAGGAAGGAGAGAAGGAGGAAGAGGAGGAAATGGAGGAGGAAGGGGGAAGGAAGAAGAAATTTTTATTAATGGCAAATCATTTCAATTTCATTTGAAATATTAAAAGTCCAACAGTGTTCAATAACTTATAATCTAAAAATATACTTTTATTAACTGCCTGATCCAGCTCTACAATATTTGTTCTCTGTGTTTTGACAATAATTTTGTTACACTTGCTGAAGTGACAAGAAAATTATTCATTCTCTTCTCCAGCAGCATTAATCTAAATTTTCATTCCTTTAAAAAGGTTGCATGATGTATTGTATCAAGTGCTCTTTTCAAAGGTGAAATCTCTCATTTTGTGTAGGAAATGATGAGACCAAGTTTTGTCCTTAATATTTATTCATGTGGCCCTTGGGACAGTTTTCTACAGAGATGCTTTCAGGCCTGGCACGTTTAAGACTCTGCCTCTCCTCTGCAATGCACACCCTTCAGGGCCATACCACAGAGCACCGGCTGTCCAGCACCTTCTCCCTGGGGGTTGCTGAGACTGCATGCTGAGTGGTACAGGATTCCTGGGAGCTACTGAAATGTGGGGATTTAGGTACATTTTGGAAACCATGAAACCTATGTGAATATAGCTAGCTAAACCCAAATTAGACATACCTACTTCATCTTTGTTGCTTAATTCTAGACATACTGACTGTCCCTGTCGTGCATCAGCCTATAGACACAGTGGTACTGGCTACTGTTGCTATTTTTCCTTTGAATTTATTCAAGTTATTCTTCATTTATTATTAAATAGAAACACAAACACAGATATGTACATACAAATAAACTGTACCAGGCATGGTAGTACATGCCTTTAATCCCAGCCCCTGAGAGGCAGAGGCAGGCAGATCTTTGTGAGATTGAAGCCATCTTGGTTCACATTGTGACTTCCAGGTGGCCTGGGACTAGGGAGACACTCAAAAATAACTAACTAAATAAATAAATAAATACTGAACAATTAAAGAAATATGTTTTCCTTAGACTCATCAGATTTTTTCTGTCTTATACTTTATTCTTATTATTTTTTATTTTATGTGTGTGAGTGTATTGTCTGCATGTGTGTAAGTGTACTGGTGTCATGCAGTGCTCATGGAGGACAGAAGAGGGCGTCGGATCCCCTGGAACTGGAGCTATGGACGATTGTTAGCTTCCATGTAGATGCTGGGATTTGAACCTGGGTCATCAGCAAGAACAGCCAGTGCTCTTAACCATTGAGCCATCTCTTCTACCCTGTGTGTCTTATACTTGATCTTAGCCAAAAAGCCAAGAAGCAATATGCAGTATACCTCTGTTATATATGGTGTGTGTGTGTGTGTGTGTGTGTGTGTGTGTATAAACTTATGAACATTTGCAGATTCTTATTTCAGTGCTGGAGATGGAACCCAGGATTTCTTGAGTGCTTTATCCCTGAGCTTTATTTTCAGCCTCAGTAGCTTTAAATCACATCATTAAAAGGACTCAGTTAATTTACCTTTATTTTTATTTACAAATATATCTATATATAGAGATATATAGATATAGATATATCACAATCGATCCCTATCAACTATTTCATGAATATTCAAATCATTGAGTTTTCCCTGAGCTTTGAAGGCAAATTTCCTTTTTTCCTGCTTTATTTTTTTTTCTTTTTGATTGAATTTTTGTTCATTTCATTCAATACATTTTAACCATATTTAGACTCCCTTCCCTACCTGTACCCCTTTCTAGCCCCACCACTGGACTTCATGCATTCTGTCATATATGTTAAGACCTATCAAGTCCTGTTTATGTCTTAATATCACACTCTAAAATTAGAATTCTACCTACTTCCCTGGATGTAGGTGACTCATAAAGGGGAATAATCAACCCATTTGTTATTGTTGTTTGTTTAATGGGTGTATCCCTGGCTGGCAGATGGATCCTGCCGCCTCTGTCTCCTGATTGCTGGAAATACATGTGGCTTTCTATGTTAATCACCATCTCTATGTAAGGAGGCTTCTCTGGTGAGAGTTGAGAGATGCCTTAATCTATGGGTATAACAATGTCATTAGAAATCAGTTTAATACTGTCTCTATTTAGCAAAATAATTGTAAAATAAAATTATTTTGAAGTCTCTAATGTTTTAGAAAGTGGTGTCTGTATTTGCTCAAAGATTTTTTTGAAGGGCAAATCTTATATATAAAGAAAAGACAGGGGAAGCTAACATCTTTAGAGATTCTATATACCCCCATATTAAGCCAAGTCACACAAGTAGGCAGGGTAAACCTAAAATTCAACCTCTGTTTTACCCATCTTCAAAACATGCCTTCCTTTAATGATGTGTTTTTCAGGGGAAGGTAAAGGACCTGTCTCAAGGGCATGCTCCTGGTTAGTGGGAAAATCCCATCCTTAAAGTTCCTGTTTGCTTGACTGTAGGTACTAGACAGCACACCCAGCATCATTAGCCTTTTCTGCACTGTTGGGAACTAGTCACCAGTTACCTCAAGAGTTGTCATGTGGGGTGGGGTGAGAATGAACTTCTAATACAAGGTCTTCTCAATAGGAAGACGAGCAGGGGTTCATGGTTTTATGGGGAAAGTTTTTAGTCAGAAAGAACCGTTTAGAAAGAAAGAAATGTGTGATTGTTATATGCTTAATTATTATTTCTGTGTTGAAGCAGCAGCTGTAACTCTGAAACAAGAAATGTGTTTCAGCATTACATGTTCTGTTAATTATTATTATTATTATTATTATATTTTTGAGAAGAAAAATATAAGAATACAAGTCTCCTTGACATACCTCACTCTTGGATTAACTAGTAATGTTTGTTTGTTTGTTTGTTTTTGGTCTTTTTGAGACAGAGTCTTACTGTAGCCCCAGCTGACCCGGAACTCACTATGTAGACCAGGCTTGACCTCAAACTTGCAGAGACCAGTCTGCCTCTGCCTCCCAAGTGCTAGGATTCAAGACGTGCACCACCATGCCCAGCGTACTGTTTCTTTTAATTAATAAATATTTATGTTAGTGAGAGAAAGGTGCATTTATGTTCCAAACAGTGAAATTGAAACTGTCCTGGTATGTTTGGCACCATCTGAGACATTAGTGCATTTAATGGCAGAAGGGAGGCAGAATAGTTTGCAAAGCACTGTGATACACTAGCCAGAGTAGAAACCTCACTCAGAGGGGGAAGAAAGAGTTGGAGCCCACCTATGAGCAAGCTCCTTTCCCTGTCCAAGTTCAGCATCCAAGGGGGGAAGGCTCAAAAAGACATACTGGATGGTCGTCAAAAGTATTTGTGGTCCCAGAGGACTAGCTGTCCATAATGTCGGGAAAGGCGAGACGACAGGCGCACAGAGCTGAGAGCTCACATCTTAGCTGCACAGGAAGCAGAGAGACTGGAAGTGGGACCAGCCATAGTCTCTCAAAGTGCCCCCCCCCAGCAGTGATGTGCTTCCTATCAAGTCTGAACCTCCTAAAGGTTCTATAACCTCTCCAAACTGCACTACCACCAAGGGGCCAAATATATGAGCCTATGAGGGACATTTCTCATTCAGACCACCACAACCCTCCTTCTACTCAGCAGAGCCAGGAAACTAGTCCTATTGCCATGAACCAGAAAGGAAGTCTGAGTAAGAATATTTGTTTTCCATGGTTAGGCTGACTTTCAAGAGGAGGGAGGCAGGAGCTAACCTAGGCTAGAACAGCACTGTCTTCGATGCACCGCACTAAAACTTCTCTTCACTGGTATGCTGAAGGTGGCAGTGACTTCAGCCAGTGAAAAGAGAAGTAAAGAATTACAGGGTTAATAAGGAAGTGGAAGTTAGAAGAGGGCGTTTAGATTGACAGACTCTGTACAAGTTCCCCAAAGAGCCACATAGGGGAGAAAGCTTGAAAAGGTGGGCAACAACATAGCTAAGCGTGCACTAAACCAGAATGGATGAGATAGGGCGGGCTGGAAAGCACCAGGTCGGACACAAACGTGTGGGCAGGGACTTAACATCCATGTCCAGAAGAGGGAAAATTAGAGTAGGACCATGCATGGACACTTTTGTGTGGAGATTAAAAATATGAATATCTGAGAACCTTAATGTTCTGATTGACCTTTTCTGACAATCCTAAGAAGCATCAGTGAAGGAAGATGGTTTAACGCCCCGAGGGCCCCACTAGGGACTGTCCCATTGGGAGTATGACCCATTCTAGGAGGAATCAGCAGCATCTACTTTAGACATACACAGAGATAATAGTAAAATTAGCATTATGGGATGTTTACTGTGAGCCAAGTGTTCATGTCAGTGCTTTCTACGAGTCATTTAATTATCATACACTGCCTTATAATGTATAAGGTCTTATCTCCACTTATTAAGAAGGAGCCCAAGGTCAGTGTTAACAAGACTTAGGCAAAGAAGCAGATCTAGAAAGTCCATCTGAGCAAGGAAATGAGCAGCTTTACTTCAAATCTTGCAGGGATAATGAAACTAGGGACCTGACCTTTACAGGAAAACACTGACTTGTGCAGCCAGGGAGATGTGCCTGAAAATCCTTTGAACGGGAATCTGTTTCAAAGGTTTTAAAAAGCACAGCGCGGTAAAAGGGAAACAGCCTCTGCTGCCCCGTTGCAGCTTCATGTTCAGTGAATAACTGGGCGACTTCTGTGCTCGGAGGAGTCACCGGTCACCTGACTGCCTCTCCAGTGGTGATTCCCGGCACTCGTGCTTGCCCTTCTCCCGGTCCATCCTCCAGGCTGACCTCTCCATTGACGCTGCCTTCTCCCTAGGCCCCACACCTCCTCTCTGGCTGTGTGCTCTTCTGGTTGCTCTTCCTGAGCTTCTCGCTCCCACTTCTTAAATGTCCACACTCCTAACACCTTCTCCTTCCCATGTTCCTCACTTGGTCTACATTTGCTCCTTCAGGGACTGCATCCACTTCCACACCTTTTTTATCTTTATTCAGAAGATGCTCATTTTCTAACTGTGGTCCCTTCTGTGGACTCCAGACCCATGCCTGCAGCTGTGCCCCAGCCTCCCACCCAAATGGTCCTCTAAGCATCTCAGTGCTAACACTCCCATATTCCTGCATAACTGCTCACCATCTACCCAGCTCTTCTTTTCTGCATGTTTTCTTTCATCTCTCTTGACTGATTCAGAATCAATTTTTCCTCATTCTGTGTCTGTGGAATATTCCATCTTTTTCTTTACACTGACTTTCCCTAGCTCTCAATAAGTGGTTTTAACACTTATTCCAGTCATTACAGATTGTTGTCTTTTCTGAGCCAGGCACTGAGACAGCCAAACACCAGGTTCTCAACTCTGGCTGCAAATCAGCTTTAAAAAGCAAAAATGTCCAGACACATGCTTTAAAGATTCTCTGATCAAGTAGTGGGAGGAGTCTAAAGGAGTTCTCAGTGACGTCAGAACTGAGGACCACCACTCACGTACAGAACATACAAATAGTCACCTATATTAAATGTTAACACTTTCCTCATCACTGTAACAAAATACCTGACAGAAACAACTTAAGGAAGAAAAAGGTTATTTTGGCTCATGATTTCCGAAGGATGAACATCCCTTCCACGCACAGAGGAAGGCAGGGTAGCAGGTGCAGCTGTCCATGACAGTTGGAGAGTTATCATGGTCTCACACCAGGAAGGGGAGAATGGGACCAGAAGCTGGTCTGGAACTTGCTATGTAAACTAATCTGGTCTAGATCTCACAGAGATTTGCCTGTCCCTGCCTTCAGAATGCCTTTGTTAAAGGTGTGCCCCACCATGCCCAGCCTACATTTCACATTTAAACCATCGTTAAGTGGGTGTGGTGACATATAAACCCCACACTAAGAAAGCTAGGGGCAGAAAGATAGTGAGTTCCAAGCAAAACCTGTCTCAAACAGACAAACAAGGATGCAGGGAGGAGAGGGGAGAAGGAAGAAAAATGGAGGGAAGGAGGGAGGGAGGGCGAGGAAGAAGGGGAAATTTTTTGAACAGCGTTCTCACCCTCATAACACTTAGACTACACTTAAGGAGATAGATATTGAACAACTAATGTGAGCCAAGTCTGATGACCCACACCTATAATCCCAGCACTTGGAATGGAGCGACAGATGGATCAGGAGATCAAGGCCATCCTTGGCTACAGAGTGAATTTGAGGCCAGCTTGAGCTGTATAAGACCCTGCCTAAAAAAAAACAAAAACAAAAAAAACCATTCGTATATATTTATAACTAAATGTTATAAGTACCATAAACAAAATGAACAAGGTGAATGTGCTGGATAACTTCAGGTGTCAACTTGACACACCTGGGTGAAGGGCACCTCAGTTGAGGAGTTTCCTCCACTGGATGGGCCTGTGGCCATGTCTGTGGGACATTTTTCTGATTGTTGAGTGATGTGGGCAGTGCCACCCTGGGTAAGTGGGCCTGTGTTGTATAAGAAAGCAGACTGAGCACAGGCTAGGGACCAAGCCAGTAAGCAGCATGGTCTGTGGTTCAGCTCCTGCCCTTGAGTTCCTGCCATGACTTCTTTCAGTGATGAACTGTGACCTTGGATATGTAAGGTAAAATAAACCCTTTCCTCCCTAAGTTGGTTTTGGTCAGTGTTTTATCACAGTAGCAGGAAGTTGCTAGGATAGTGGATTTTGTCTTTGATACATGTATTCAGGGCTCTAAACTCCCCTGTAAGCAGTACTCTCACCTACATGTGTTTATAAATTATACTTTCATTTTCATATTCCTCTTGAGATTCTTCTTAAATCCACTTGTGTGGTTTAATCTTCAAGTGTTTGTGCTATTCCGTCTTCATATGTCATTTCTGAGACAGGATTATTAAAATCACCAGTTGCCAAAAATGGATTCTTATGTCTCTCTGTGGGTGGACCAGAGTGTCTCTCTTTGTGAGCCTGTCCTTTCTCACCTCGTGGGTCTTGATGCTTTGCTGCATATAATTAAGAATTGTTTGAGTTCTTGGGAAACTGACTTTTGTCATTATGGAATGCCATCTTTAGCCCTACTAATTTTCCTTGCTTGGAAGCCTTTTCTATTTAAAACCAATACAGAAAGACATGGTAATATATGCTTATAACCCAGCACTTGGGAGGCAGAGTTGGGGGATCAAGAGTTCAGAGCCATCCTGGGCTACATAACAAGATGTTGACTCAAACAAAAAGAATACAATGAAGTAAAATCAACACAGAGGCTCCAATTTTCCCTTGGTTAGTGTCAGTCTGGTGTATCATTCCCCATGGCGAGTGTCAGCCTGGTGTATCATTCCCCATGGTGTCAGCCTGGTGACTCACTCCCCGTGGTGAGTGTCAGCCTGGTGACTCACTCCTCGTAGTGAGTGTCAGCCTGGTGTATCATTACCCATGGTGTCAGCCTGGTGACTCACTCCCCATGGTGAGTGTCAGCCTGGTGTATCACTCCCCACCCTGTTTTAATCTATATTTGTCTTTCAAGTCGATTTCTCTTGTCACTGCGTCTTCCTCATCAGCCTGTCCACTCTGACTTCGTGTCTCTGTTGCCCTGTTCTCTGTTCTTTCGTTTCTCTTCCATTTTCTTCCTTTTATTTTATTTTTAATTTTTAAAAATTTTAAAAAATATATTTTTATTTTATGTGTATGAGTGTATTGCCTGCATGTATGTGAGTGCACCCATGTCGTGCAATGCCCGCGAAGGTCAGAAGAGCCCGTCTGATCCCTGGAACTGGAGTTACAGACAGTTGTTAGCTGCCATGTGGGTGCTGGGATTCGAACCCGGGTCTTCTGCAAGAACAACTGGTGTTCTTAACCGCTGAGCCATCTCTCCAGCCCTTCTTCCTTTTATTGAACTGTTTCACATTATTCTATTTTCTCTTCTTTCGTAGTTGGCTTAGTGATCATCCTGGCCTTTGCACTATGTGTTTATAACCACCTACCTCCACTGGCCATTAACACCATTCCACTTCCCACATAGCGCCAGTGCCTCATAAACCAGAATGATCTGCACCCAGCTCCCCTCCCTGTTGAGTTATTGCTGTCATTCATTTTACTGACACATACATGTTCTTATACATGCTTACCTTATTGGATACCCTACTGCTATTATTTTGAATACGCATCCATTATATCAAAACTATAAAAATAAAAATGTTTATTTTACGAGGACTTGTTTTCTGACACTTTATATAGATGTGAGTTTCCTGCGTGTGTCATCTTCCTCTTCTGTGGAAACTTCAAGGCAGGTCTCCTATCAACAAATTGCATCAGATTTTATTTGAAAATTTTTATTTTCTCTTCATAGATGAAGAATTCTGGTTTTGATTTTTTCCACTCTATAATTTACATATTTTGTTCCTGTTTTCTTTCTCTTTCCCTCCCTCCCTCCCTCCCTCCCACCTCTCTCCCCTCACTCGTTCCTTCTTCCCCTCTTTCCTTCATTCTTGACATCATGGCTCTTTCAACCTGTTTCAGAGCTCCTTAAACTGCGTGTTGCTGTTCTGAGTGTAGGGACAAAAACAGCAACAGAAGTTTACCAAGCATGCAAGGCCCAAATCAATTCTAAATCAGGTATGTGGGGAAGCCAAGGTATGTCTGCTGGCACTCACCGTGTTGCACCCTGAGGCTGCCCTGCGGCAGTGGCTCTGAACACAGGACCCACTTTGCACTGAGCGTGCCTTCACACTGTATGATGCCTGACACTCCTCAGCTCAGAGTCCAGACTGCTGTCTATGATGAATTGCGGTGTTTTTTCTGTGCACACAAAGTCTTCTGCTTTTTATAGAAAATAGAGTGGTTTAATTACTGAAGACAGCAAACTTTACTGTTTTTTTACTGTTATTCCTCAGCACTGAAGCATCAAATTAGTGCATCTTTGGATTGGATTGTTTTAGAACATTTGACTTTAAAATTTGCTGTTTGAGTTCTGACTTGAGTTTTATATAAAATAATTAAATCAATTTTTGCCCATGATTATGATAGTTTCCAATGATTTCTGAAATGGTCCTAAACACACTTCAGCCATTTTGTACTCTGTAATTATCCAAAGCAACATTCTCAGCCTTGATGATTCTAAAATCAAAATACCAATGAGCTTTGAGAAATGCTGAAGATGTGCTGCGTACTTCATCAGTATCAACTATTCAGCCACAATTTAATTCTTCATATAAAAATAAACACGCACATCCAACTTAGTATGCAAGTTTGTTTTTATCTTTAATAAGTGGTAAAGGTATATGTGTAACCAAGAAATTTCTTTATGACTTGTTTTCTGTAAACGTTTACTTTGTATATATATTTAATATCATATACTCAGGATTATGAAAGAGTTTATTGGATGAAAAAAAGGGTTACAAGTGGGAAATGTTTAAGAATCCCTGGTCTGTTGCCTGAAGGAATTATAGCAATCCACGCTAAAAACAGGTCCCAACTGTTTGTGCTTTGTAAGCTGCAAGGTGTCAAGACTGTGGCAAAAAGTAGAAGCAAATTCTACTAATCGCAAGCAAATCCTTACTTACACTTTGGTGAGCCACAAGCAGTGAAAAGCCAGAAACCTTTGACTGGTGGTGTTTAGTCCAGTCTCTACCAGGAACTGGAAAAAATTCTCCAACAGGTCACCCTGTATGCTGATTGCTTCTCCATATTCTGGAGGCTCATTTATGGTACCATTGCAGGAAAATGCGAATGGCTGCACCAGTTTCTTTTATAATAGCTAGCAGTGATGTCTTGGCTGGGAAAAGTGTCGCCTTTCCATTTGCCTGTTGAATTTGTCTATGGGTAGAATCTTTGGGGCCAGCAGGAAGCAGATCCTCACCCTCACATCAGCAAAGGGTTGTGAGTTCTGCAGAGCAGACACATACTTTAATTCCTTTTCCTTGCCAGAAACACAGACCTATGGAAGGTGAATGAAGAAAAGTGGGTGGGTAGGGGGGTGTGGGGAGACCCCAGGATTAAGGAAGAGGCCACTGCGTTCTTAGAGGCAGGACAGTGGCTGGGTCTCAAATTTACTCTTGCCTGCATGACTTCTGGCAAGAAGTTCGATGTTGGTTTTCTTTGTTTTTTATAGATTAGCCTTTTAAAAGATCTCTTTAGGTTGAGGATATAGCTCAGTAGTAGAGCATTTGCCTAGCACACTGCATGCATGAGGCTCAAGTTTCATATATATTTATTTATATATAATTACAGTTGATTTTCTGAAATTTAAATGTGATATGCCTGACTGGATTTCTTTCTTCTTTTTTTAAAAATATGTAAAATATTTATGAAATAAGTTTTAAGATACAACATGGCATTCAGCGGCGAGTCTCCCACCCCCACCCTTTGTCTTCCTCCACCCCAAGCCTGACTCTTACTTCCCTTCCCACTGCTATTTTTTTTCATGACAACAGCATTGACATATTCAATAACAATTTCCTGAGCTAAGATGCATCTCCTTCAAAACTGGCTGTAAATTTTTAGGTTTACAGTTGAAGGATTTCTAATCTCTATATATCTGATTATTACTAGTAACAGTCAGTTACTTTCTGAGCGTGGCATCTGAGCGTGGATATAAAGTCATCAGGTAGATTTCAATGGTAATGTTTTTCACATCCACCAATTGTTAAGGAGCAAATTTTTATACTTTGAAGAATTTTTTTTTAATTTTTTTGAAAATTTATTTATATTTACACCATTTCCCAGATAGCATCCTCCCATAGCCTCCTTCCCCCCACTAGAGCCCTTATACTCTGATATCCCTGCTACTGTCTGCTGTGCTGTCAGTACCCCCAGCCATTCCCCACTACTTGTCCATCTGGTGAATCTAGTCAGCCTATCTAGAGGTCTTTGTTTTAGGAGGGTGAGCTGTCCCTCATCTAGTAGTAATCAGTTGTCAATTTTCTTTTGGATAAGATTGGGGTCTGCTGTTCATTTTCCCAGTTCTATGCTGGGTTACTATCTGGGAATCCCTTTGGCCACCCTGGCCAACAATTCAAAAGTAGGTATCATCTGTCTGGCATTGTTGCTTGTTATATAGCATTTAGCTATATATATGGACTCTTATGAAATTATATTGGCCCCTTTATGTTTATACTTTCCTTTTGGCTATGTAAGGCCATACAGTTTGCCCAGATAAACCAGTTTATTTTTACTCTTAAGGTCGTTTGAGGATCTGTTCTTCAGGGGTCACATGGGCTT
>NW_008331696.1:49128-53355 GCF_000622305.1 Nannospalax galili
AAATGAACCTACCATTTGACCCAGTTATACCACTCCTTGGCATATACCCAAAGAACTCATCCTATTGCAGGGACACTTGTACATCCATGTTTGTTGCTGCTCTTTTCACAATAGCTAAGAGATGGACACAACTTAACTGTCCCTCAACTGACAAGTGGATAATGAAAATGTGGTTCATTTGTACAATGGAGTTTTACTCAGCAGTAAAGAAAGATGAAATCACGAAATTTTCAGGTCAATGGATGGAACTAGAACCTGTTATACTAAGTGAAGTAACACAGACTCAGAAAAACAAATGACGTATGTTCTCCCTCATATGTGGATCCTAGCACCAAATCCTTGTGAGTGAGTACGTATCCAGACATAACCACAGGAGCCAGGATAACGGAAAGGAAAGAGGGAGGTAAAGGAAAAGAAAGAAGGTGAGAGAGAAGAACAGTAGGAAACAGGTGTCAATAAGGGAGATATGGATAAAAATGTGGTTATTTTAAGGGGAGGGAGGAGATAGGGTTATACAAGGAACCTAGGGGATAAAGGGAAAGAAGGAGTTCAAGAGAGGTGGGACCATAGGAGAAGGGTATTATTAAGGGATAAATGGGAAAAATGGGGGTACCTTAAATGGTGAAACCATGGTGGAAGTGTTAGAGAATGCAAGAGATAAATAATGCCTAGCTAGTTTTTAAAAAATCAGTGGGAACCATATTAGTCCAACAACCTATTGACAAATTATACGTACAACTAGATCAAAGAATATATGTTTAGGAAAGTTTTATCTGTGAACATTTGGTCTTTGCCCAAGCTTCATCTACATGGCACACGGTAATTAAAAGTACCACACTGGTGGAACTAATCTTCTTGGATGTTTAACTGATATACTTTGAGGCCAATGATAATTTGGTTAGAGGGACATAAGGACAGTTTTTGCTCCTTGCCTTCCTAGGTCAACTAGTTCCAGAGGACTATGAGCATCTCTCAAAATGTCCTGTAATTGTGGTGGGTCACCTGTCCTCCTGATCAAGGAGGCCAAGGAGACTCCATGAGATGGACTTGAACCAGTGTCCAGTCTACAAAGAGGAGGGTCAAAACAGAGGAAATATTTCCTCCATGCTTCCAAGTGAAGCCAGCCACGGTCGAGCAGGACCTTTGACTCATCTTCACATAGGCGGAACTGGTAAAAGAAAGGAGCCAGGGGCTCCTCCCAAGCCCATGTGACCCCTGAGGAACAGATCCTCAAACGACCTTAAGAGTAAAAATAAATCGGTTTTCTGGACCAACTGTATGGACTTAAACACCCAAAAGGAAACCAAAGATTAAAGGGGCCAATATAATTTCATAAGAGTCCATATGTATAGCTGGCAAGTAGGTGCATAAATAAATTTAAAAAAATAATAACAATTCTTCAAAGCATAAAAATTTGCTCCTTAATAATTAGTAGATGTGAAGAACATTACCATTGAAATCTACCTGATGACTTTATATCCATGCTCAGATGCCAAGGAGCTCAGAAAGTAACCAAGTGTGACTAGTTAATAATCAGATATATAGAGATTAGAAACACATATGCATCTTAGTGTCAATTGTATTAAAAATCAATTTTTATGTATGAAACTGTATTTTAATAATGAAATGAAGATCTTTTTTAAGTTTAAAAACCTCCTTTAATTTTATCTCATAGGGTTTATATGGAGTACAATATTGTATAACTGTATTAATTCAACTGTAAACCTAAAAATTTACAGCCAGTTTTGAAAGAGAAGCATCTTAGCTCTGGAAATTGTTATTGAATATGTCAATGCTGTTGTAATGAAATGCTTCTTCTAATTATGTGGTTATCAAATAAATAATTAAAATAAATAAATAAATAAATACCCGTACTCACTAGGAAAAAAAAGGAGCTGTAATGAAGGAAAAAGTATCTCCCAAAGGCGATGAAGCAAAAGACGATGGGAAGGATAATGACAGGACAATACCACAGCAGCTAGGTGGTCAGAATAGAACTCCTCCAACCCAGGGCTTAAACACTGATATTGTGAAGGTCTGGACAGAATCACATTGCAGAATATGCCTTCTCAGATAGCCTCGGGCTTGACTGCAGAATGAGGAAGGACTGTGGTCTCCCTCTCACTGTTCTCACCTGCACAAAAGCTTGTCCACACCTGGCTGCTTGTGGAAATACTCTGTTTGAAGGATGGACAGTGCAGCTAGGGAAGCTGTGTTTACTGGGATTGAAGCTGAAGATGATAAAGATACGGAGTCAACCTCATCGGTAGAACAAGCATCTATTGAAGTGCCCGATGGACCAACACTCCGTGACCCTGACCTCTATATTGAGATTGTGAAAAATACAAAGTCTGTTCCAGAATATTCAGAAGTGGCTTATCCTGATTACTTCGGTCACCTTCCACCTCCATTCAAAGAGCCCATTTTAGAAAGACCTTATGGTGTGCAAAGGACAAAAATTGTCCAAGATATTGAGAGACTTATATATCAGAGTGATATCATAGATCAAGTTGGTATATGACTTAGATAATCCAAATTACACTACACCAGAAGAAGGAGATATTTTGAAGTTTAACTCAAAATTGTAATCTGGAAATCTGTGCAAAGTAATTCAAATTAGAAAAAATGAATACGATCATATTCTGAACTCAGATATAAACAGCAACCATTATCATCAGTGGTTTTACTTTGAAGTCAGTGGAATGAGGCCACGTGTTGCTTATAGGGTTAACATCATTAACTGTGAGAAATCCAACAGTCAGTTTAATTATGGTATGCAGCCACTTATGTATTCAGTTCAGGAAGCATTAAATGCCAGACCACGGTGGATTCATATGGGCACTGACATTTGCTATTACAAAAATCACTTCTCAAGAAGTTGAGTTGCTGCTGGTAGACAAAAAGGAAAATTGTACTATACAATTACATTCACCGTGGACTTTCCACATAAAGATGATGTTTGCTACTTTGCTTATCACTACCCATATACATATTCTGCTTTGCAGGAACTGTTTGATTTTGGAATCCTTGGAATGTGGAATGTGAGAGTTATCATGTGAGAGCCTTCAAGTTTTGAATGTTTGCATTGTACAACAAAAACTAAATCAAGTAACTAAACGACCAACTGTGGTAGATTTGTTCTCACAACAAAATAACTTAATGGCCAAAAATATTGAAGGGATGATCATCTTACCAAAAAGACATGAGAGCAGTGTGACCAGAGAGCATTCTCTAGTGTGTTTGGAGAAAATGTCATCTGCAGAGCAGAAAAGATATCAGGCTGGTGACTCTGAATGAGCCTCACTGTGTTGTCCTAGAGAGGCGATGTTCAGGAATCTTTTGGGGCTAAGAAACCACACGTTCATACCTACATTAAGATTTAGTACCTATTTGCGGTTCTTAATTGAGGTTCTAGGAAAATAATAAGTACATATATTTGAAATAATAATAATAAAAAAAAACAGGCCTGATGGCCCACACCTTCTCTCCATCCCCCTTTTATGCATGCTGATACACACACATACACACACACACACACACACACACATATATATATATGTATATATATGCTGTTGCTAATATTCCATCACCTTCTAGGTTTTCTTACTCCATAGTACAGCTGGTGGAAGCACATCACTGAGAGCAGGCTTTGAGAGTCCTTAGGCCTTGCTGGATTTCCAGTTGCTCTCTGCTGTCTGTGCCTGTTTGAAGATGTGAGCATTTGGCTTTCTGCTCCTGCCACCTTTGCTGCCATGCCTCCCCTCCATGATGGACTCTTACCCCTCTGGAACTGTAAGCAAAATGAACGGTTCCTTCTATAACGTGCCTTGGTCATGGGGTCTTATCACAGCAATAGAAAAGAACTAAAACAGTAAGAAATTACATTTGTCTGGCATATGACAGATGTAGGTATTTCTCTGGGATCTATGACCACTCCAGTTATGTATATTTGGCTATGTTTACAGTACCACATATGAATTCCCTCCCATTGAGAGGGCTTTAAGTCCAATAAGATAGCTATTGATTACCCCCAAGATAAAAGTTCCACTACTGCACCAAATAGAGATAGTTTGCTATGCTGGTTATTGTTGTGCTTATTAGGCTTTATACTGGGGCTGGACCCTTGATGGACTTTCTTCTTAGCAGCATAATATCCTCTGATACTATGAGAGCCAGTCTTCAGGGAGGAGACTTCCTGGTCAGTACCCGCTCCATTGCTCCAAGTCC
>NW_008331696.1:54112-58250 GCF_000622305.1 Nannospalax galili
TAACTGGGTGTGGTCTTGCCCTGGAGGCACTCTCTCCACTGTTTAAATGCAAGTCTCTTTGTCCCTCCTAAACCACTATAATTTCCTTATCAATGGGATCCTCTCCAACACATGCCTGGGCTCCAACATTACTTTCCTAGTGCTCTTTTTCGTCCATCCTGTACATGCTGTATTCCTTTCTGCCCCATTTGTTCTTTTTCACTGTAAATCTGTATAATATTCACCTTTAATAGTCACACTACCATTTCTCCATTATGCTGTCTTGAAATTTCTTCTGCCAGAGAAATTAGTCCATTGCTTTTCAACTTAGCCTCAGGAAAGCTTTTAGGCTGTCTGCAGACTCCAGCCAGACTCTTTGCCAAAATATTCTAATTGCTGCTTAAGTCCTCATTTCTCTCTGGAACTACATTATTCTCAGCACTGCTTTCTTCCAGGCTCCTACTAGAATGGCCTGTTAAGCTCTGCTTAGAGCAATCAATTGCTTTTCTAATACAAGCTTCCAAACTCTTCCATATTCTTCCCAAGCCCCACATGATCAGGTTCTTCACAGCCAACGGCCCGCTCTCTGGTACCAATTACTGTATTAGTTACTTTCCTGTTGCTGTTATAGAAACATTGACCAAAAGAACTTATAAAAGGAAGAATTTATTTGAGCTTACAGTTCCAGGGGAATTACAGTCCATCATGGCCGGCGTGCATGGTGGCAGAGGTGGCTGGAGGAGAAGCAGAAGCTAGGCTCTACATCTTCAGGCAGGCACAGGAAGCAAGAGAGTGGCTGGAGATCTGGCAAGGCTTGAGAACTCTCTAAGCCTACCCCCAGTGATGTGCTTCCTCCAGGATAGCCACACCTAACATCCCCCCTCTCTTGGGGTCCTTCTTTTCCTTTACCTCCATGGTTACTTTCCATTTTCCTGACTCCTGTGTTTACATCTCAAATATCTCCCATAGACTCTTGTGTTTGAATTACTGATCCCCAGCAAGTGATGGTGTTTGGAGGAAATGGAGAACCTTTGGGAAGTGGGGCCTAGCTCCAGAAAGCAGTTCACTGGGTGTGGGTGGGATTGGGTGATTACCAATACATTGTAAGTAGCCATATCTTGCCACCATGCCTATCACTCAAAATATTATCCACATGAAATCTTCATTCCTAAGTTGCTATTTGTTTGGCATTTGGTTGTAGTGACTAGAGTAACTAATACACTTCTCTTAAACGAAAATTAAGAAAACTCAGTGAGGAGTATGCCTGTCATTCGTTGCTTTTGCTCTGACCTCACAAAGAGTCATTGTGAGGAATGGCTGATACCTGCCTATATGATGAGCTGGTTGGGCTGAGCTGTGTCCTTCTAGTGCAGAAAGCTGACTGGTGGTGATCTGCGGGACTCGGACATTGGTGAATTTTTGGACTTTGATGTTGGTAATTTTTTTGGACTTGGAATTTGGTGAATGCATAGACTTGGACATTGGTGAAATTCTGGACTTGGATTTTGGTGAATTAGTAGACTTGGACATTGGTGAAATTCTGGACTTGGATTTTGGTGACTTATCTTACTTGGACATAGTCAGCTTGCGCCTCACCTTACTGGCTGCGGTTTACAGGTAATGGTTTTGGTGTTTTCATTTGATGTTTATGTTTTTGGTTTTACATCTTCCTTTTGGATGTTTTTAACTATTCTTCATTAATTATCCTCCACTTTTCTTTTTCAAACTACTCATTCTAGTCCTTTTGTACTTTTTGAAAGTTTTTATAAGTAAACATTAAGGGTAGAGTAAGGACTTCATGATGACATTTCCATACATGCAGAGAACGTACTTGCTAATATTCACGAGCTCTATTACACTTAAACTCCCTCCCCTTCCCCTTCCACATCCCGAATATTTCCCCTTTTACTTTCAAGAGCCCCCACACCCGGGATTCTGCATTTAAAACAGGTTGGCAATATTTGTCTTTGTGGGACTGGCTCATTACACTCAATGCAATGCATTTTTTCTGAATATGACAGCATTTCTTTCTTTTTATGATTATGTGATTCTTTCCTTTGATTCTGTTCCCATGCTGTCTTATTTATCAGGTGGTTTATGTTGGAATCCTTGCCTGACTGGTTGAACCTATCTTCATTGTGAAGTATGGCCTTTTTATATGCTGTCGAATTTGGTATAAAGGATTAAGTACGATCTCTTTTAAATTTTTAATCATGTGTCTGTTTGGGTGAGCGGGCAGGTGTCTGAATGGGCTGGAGGTGTTGGATGCCCCAGGAGCTAGAGTTACAGGTGGTCGTGAGCTGCTCAACGTGGTTGCTGGGAATTGAACTCAGGTCCTCTGGAAGAGCAACAAGTGCTCTTAGCTTCTGAGCCATCTCTGCAGCTCACTACTAAGTACCCTTATGAACGTTTGTTGCGTTTTTGTTCGCCAGGGGTATTGGATACTTTTCTCTTATGAATATATCTTCATCTGGGTTTGGTACGGGGAAATAATGGGCTTTGTAGGGAGAATTTATACATTGATCTTTGTGTTGTGATTTTCCTTAATGTCCACTCTGATCTTGATTATTTCTTCTACTTTTTGGGGTTTAGCTGATTCTTGCTCCTAGGACCCTAACATGCTTCATTGTGTTGTTTTGAGTCTCACTTTTCAGTGCAGGGACTTATAGCTATAAATTTATGCCCTAGACCTGATTTTAATTCATTTTTAATCTTATATCACTGGCCAGTGTTGAAACTGATCATCTGACCTAACAAAAATGAAGAGGTATTCACTGAATCGAAATCCCAGTACTGGCTCAGATGCTGAAAAAGCCTTAACAGAGCAGTATAAGATCATGGGGACCCTGGGCCGTGGACACTCCGGGGAAGTAAAGCTTGCTGAACATCTCAGCACACAGACCAAAGTGGCCATAAAAATTCTTCAAAAGAGCAAGAGGAATGCCCGCAGTAAATCAGAAATAGAAATCATGAAAGACCTTGATCACCCTTATGTTATTAAGATGTTCCAGGTGATTGATACCAAAGATAACATCTACATGGTTCTTGAGCATGTGGCAGGTGGAGACCTGATGAGAAGGGTTGGGAAGGCGGGCTATCTAAAAGAGGAGGTGTCTCGTAGGGTATTTAAACAGCTAGTATGTGCCCTACACTATTGCCGTGGGAAAGGGATTGCCCATTGGGACATAAAGCCGGAAAACATACTACTGGACAAACATGACAGTGTTAAACTGAGTGATTTTGGGATAAGTGTCAAACTTACCTACAGGCAGAAGCTGACATCTTTCTGTGGCACACTCCCCTACTGCGCCCCAGAACTCTTTGAGGGCAATGCGTATGACGGATTTGCAAGCGATAACTGGAGCTTGGGTGTTGTACTCTATTTCATGTCTACGGGGTATCTCCCTTTCCAATATTATACCTATGAAGGAATAAAGAGGAGAGTCCTGGAAGGCAAGTACTCCATGGAATTCAAGCTGTCGCCAGACCTTTGGGAAGTGATCGCTAAGTTGCTAACTGTAGACCCCAGAAAAAGGCCAACAATAGGTGATATTATGAACTTTTCATGGGTAGAGAACAGTGATAGAAGTTCTCTCAATTTAGCTGTAGAGGACAGCGACAGCCAACTGGACCCCATAGTCATGGTGATCATGAATGACATGGGGTACAACTCACAGGAGATAGAGGAAGCTTTACAAAAGAAAAAGTTTAATGAAATTATGGCGACATACTTGCTTCTGAGGCAACAGTCACCCTGGAAGGGCACCTTAATAAAAACAGTGCCGCCCGGGGAGCCAGATGAAAACCTGAACCTTGTAGAGCCTCCCAGCTTTCCACTGGGCCTCCAGGAGGCATCTAGTGCCCTTACCGGTCCCATCTTTTTGCCCACTCAATCTGAACTTCTGGGTGATGAAAAGAAGATTGGTAGAAGCGTTAATATTCCCTGCCTACCCCATACTCAAAAAACCTCCATGCTGCATGGTCATGACACTCAATGTATGAGCAGCATCTGCGGGGAGATGGGGAACAGCAGCATCCGCCGGCAGGGGAGCAGCAGCATCTGTGGGGGAGCAGGAGCATCTGTGGGGGAGCAGGAGCATCTGCGCGGAGACGGGGAGCAGCACCATCTGCGGGGAGATGGGGAGCAGCACCTCTGAGT
>NW_008331696.1:58941-62893 GCF_000622305.1 Nannospalax galili
ACCTGCCCCACGAAGCTCACCTGCCCCACGAAGCTCACCTGCCCCACGAAGCTCACCTGCCCCACGAAGCTCACCTGCCCCACGAAGCTCACCTGCCCCACGAAGCTCACCTGCCCCACGAAGCTCACCTGCCCCACGAAGCTCACCTGCCCCACGAAGCTCACCTGCCCCACGAAGCTCACCTGCCCCACGAAGCTCACCTGCCCCACGAAGCTCACCTGCCCCACGAAGCTCACCTGCCCCACGAAGCTCACCTGCCCCACGAAGCTCACCTCAGGAGCACTTCAGTCGCCAGCACCAGGCTGTGCCTAGAGCCCCTCTAAGAAGGAGGATCTGGAAGGGCCTGAAGACAAGAGTCACAAAAAGTTTGACGAATTTGTGCTGCTGTTGCTTGCCTGCCCAGGCGAGGAAGCACATAGGAAAAAACAAAGTTGTAGACTGGGATGAGGACCAGGGAGACAGTGGCAAAAACAGGTAGGTGGAGTGGCTGCAATGCACTTCTGCGTTTATGCTAATGTCCTTTTCTTTAAAAGAAAAACACTTCTGTGTGTGTTTGTTTGATTGTTTGGTGTGTGTGGGGTGTGTGTGTGTGTGTGTGTGTGTGTGTGTGTGTGTGTGTGTGGGGGTCAGAGGACAATATGCAGGAGTCAAGTCTCTTCCTACCATGCGGGTTCTAAGGAAAGAACTGTGGTCTTCAGCCTTGGCAACAAGCATCTTTATTCACTGCACTGCCTTAGTGGCCCAAATGATGTCTTTTTCAAAGTAACAAATAATAAATATATACACTTGTGAGGTAAGTAACAATATATCATCGCCCTAAAAGCAAATCCCATAGTATTCATCCTTCTTCCTGAATCCTGAGGAACTTGAACTAGATGTAGGGAGCAGAGGATGGTGATCTGAGGACGAGGGAAGATGGGGGAAAAGGGCTGCTGGGAGTCAGCAGAGGATCACTGAGGAAGAATCAGCTTGACGAACGATCCTAACACAGGGTCAGCAGAATCAGGGATAAGCGAGTCTCACCTATTTCCACTAAAAGACTCACTTTATCCTGTCTGTTTCCAAGTGATGTTGGAGCCACTAAGCTCCCTGGATGCTGAATCCAGACAGGAGAACAGCCGGGAATGGACGTCTGCATCCCCAGAGGAAAGAAGGCAAGTGCCTAAGTGGACAGCCCAAGAAGAGCACCATCTGCTGACCCTGAGAGCACGCAGCACCTTGCACTGACTCCTTTGTTGGACACAGGTTGAGAGTGGTGGACAGGACACTGGTTAGGGCTTGCCATCTGTAACAGGTCAAGTTACAGTGGTCTGTATCTCAAATACTGCAGTGTCTTGTCTTTGTTTCTTTCCTACAGACCTCCAGAGACTGTTTATGTGTTAGCACTCCAGCTATGGTCATGGTAACACTCTGCTTAGAGTAGCTCTGATATAAAGATGGCACTCTTCTACCTTTGTCCTGAATCTCTGTCTTCCAGCCACTGATTTACATGTTTGTTCTTAAAATAGAGCTTTTTGTTACCTCTACTGAGGTATTATTGATACAATTTCACACAGTTGTATCAGTACATTATAAGTTTTTTAAAATGTATGTGTATGCCACGAGTGTGCCAGTGTCTCTGGAGCCCAAAAGAGGGCAAACCATGCATCATGGGTGCTAGGAACTGAACTAGGTCCTCCAGAAGAGCAAGAAGTGCTCTTACTGGTGAGATGTCTCTCCAGCCCTCATTTAATAGGTTTTGATATGTATGCTAAGCATATGTTTAATTGCCATAATCAAGAGTTAACAAATCTACCACCCACAATGTTATATTCCCCTGAGAGATTGCAAAATTTTCATTTTTTCAAAGTATTTGCCCCAACTTCTATTCCCATCAGGGGCATATGGACGTTTCACCTCCTCCTTACCCTCACAAGACAGTACTGTCATTTTTAAAATTTCTGCTCTTCTGATGGGGTATGTTGTACACATTCATGTAGTTTTAATGTGCATTACACCAATCACTAACAATGTTGAGCATCTTTTATGTGCTTATTTTCTATTTGCATAACTTCTTTAGCTAACTGCTTATATCCTTTGCCATTCCGAAAATTATGTTTCTTGTTTGATGGGTTTTCAGAGTTTATGTTCTTGACACCATTCCATTATCAGCTACACTGAGAAATCTTTGTGTAGATGTTTTTTAATTTTAGGTCTTACATTTCAAGCCAAGACCCATTTGATTTCATGTTCATATGTGCTGCACAGAGTGGATCCAAGCTCATTTTGTGAATGTGGGTTTTCTTTAATTTTTATTATGTATTTATTTTTATTTTATGGGTATGAGTGCTTTCCTTGCGTATAAGTGCACCTTTGTCATGCGATGCCTGTAGAGACCAGAAGAGGACATTGAATTTTCTGAAACTGGAGTTACTGTCATGAGGGAGCTGCAAACTGAGCCTGAGTCTTATACAAGAGCAGCCAGAGCTCTTAACCACTGAGCCATCTCTCCAGCCATCTGTGAATGTGGATTTTTATTTGTTCTTGCCCACATGTTGAGGAGACAATCATTTATTCAATGTACTGACTTTGTGACTTAGTCAAAAATCCCTTGATTATTTGTGAATTAGTCCTATTTATATAGTTTGTCTTGTGTGACTTGGAATTTTAGGGTATGTTTATTATATTTAATGATGTGATTTATTATGGAATTTCATACATGTATATAAAATATTTTCTCATATTCAAAAAAAAGTACATGAAGACAGTATTTTCTCTGAAGTGAAGAAGGGCCCACACAGAAGCTAGACAGTGCTTCTAAGGAGATTCTCCCACAGGCCTCCGTCCCTTACACTGCCTGTCTCTGAAGAGTGTGAGAGGTCTTCTCCAAACAAACTCAAGCTAAATGCTTTTGAAATGCTTACGTCCTCAGCACCACTAAGAATTCAAGAACGGGGCCATGCCTCCCTGCCATGATGGACTGTAATTCCCCTGGAACTGTAAACTCTAAATAAACTCTTCCTTCTGTAAGTTGCTTTGGTCAGTGTTTCTGTCACAGCAACAGAAAAGTGACTACTACAGGGGTGGTCTTCAAATGAGCAAACAGACCTCCTGGAGCCTTTAGGTCAAAGAAGCCTCTCAGATGGTCTGGGATCCTGGGAGTCTTCCATTTGTCCTCTTCACAGTACCCTGTGACTAGTACCCTGTTGACTAGCTGAGGTCTACAGGAACCTGGCCTCACTCTAATTTGAAAGAAATCCTTTGAAAGTTTTACTTCTCACAAGACCCATGCAAACTCAAGCAGGCAAAAACGTGGCATAGAACTGTGGAAATGGGCAGCAGGCCTCAACCTTGGATGAAGAACTGTTGGGCAACTGATTACTGCTAAGTGAGGAAAAGCTGATCTTCTTTAAGGGGGGGACTCTAGATAGGCTGAGGTCTTACTAGACCTCAGAGGATGAGCTTGCACTGAGGGACCATCAGGGGACATGAAGTTGACTTGATAGGCCTTAACATAAATGACGGAATACATGAAATCCAGTGGGGAGGGCCATGGGAAGGCACCCGATGAGGAAGGTGATATAAAAATGATTAAGATGCTGTGTATGAGATATACAAAAATTCAATAAAAATTATAGAAAAGTAATTCTACTTCTGCCCCCCCTTCTCTTCTGCCCTGATTTGTTCTCCTCTTTCCTTGTAGCACAGTACAGCTAAGTAGAACCTAGAACCTGGCTTGTGCTAAACAAGTTAAAGACTGTGAGAAGGTTGTAAAAGGAGGCCTGTAGAGAATAGATTGAGTTTCTAAGTGTTAAGCAAATATGCTTTGAAAAATAGACATTAGCCAGAATATGAGTAGTAAAGACCTCTGCTGACTAAATGTTACTAGGGTTACCCCAGACCTGAAATTTTCCTTAATTAAAGTAAAACAAAGGAAACAGCATATATAGTTAGTAATGATTAATATATATCA
>NW_008331696.1:66336-67428 GCF_000622305.1 Nannospalax galili
CACACACACACACACACGCCCCAAGTATTTGAACGTTTTGTCCCCAGTTGGTGGTTCTGTTTTGGGAGTGTGGCCGTGCTGGTGGAAGCACATCACTGAGAGCGGGCTTTGAGAGTCCTTAGGCCTTGCTGGATTTCCAGTTGCTCTCTGCTGTCTGTGCCTGTTTGAAGATGTGAGCATTTGGCACTTTGTAATTCAAATAGCGTGAGGTTTATAGAAAATGGACATGTACTAAATGTGAATTTAATATTTATCACTCACACACACACACACACACTTCTGTGGAACCTCTACTATGCAGCAGATGCTGAGTATGTCTTGACTCTTTTGACACAGTGTCTAGTGATGGAGCAGCAAGAGCACCATGACATTGCCAAAGCAGACACCAAATGTGCCCATTAATATAGGGTGTCCTTTGGAGTGATAGATAATCTCCCACATGTATGTGATATCAGATTGATTATTGAAAGACAGAGTTTAAAATAACTGCCATTCGGGTGTGTAATGATTAGTCATTCAAATAAGCAAATATATATTGAGCAAGTACTTGATACTCAATGCATATTCAAGAATTCAACCTTTGAATCCTGTAAATGAAATGTGGCTTATAGATAAGATTAAATATACATCATTTTTGGCTAGAATACAAAATGAATGGTTTATAGTCATTTGTGGTTTTTCTTTAAATACAATTTCAGACTATGTTTTTAAAATATATTTACTCTGCAATTCTGAAAGATGCTAAAATTGTTGGTCTAAAGTGAACACAAAGAGTCAGTGTTTTCTAACATCCCCTTTGGTGACTCTGAGTTCCACCTCTGACTAAGAACCAGAGTCCTAGCTTAAAAAATTCCCTCCTTAAACACATGACGTTTTTGTTTGATACAAAAATCAAAGAAATTGCTTTCTTCTTTAGATTCCAGGTATATACAATTCACCATTCCGCAAAGAGCCTGACCCATGGGAGCTGCAGCTACAGAAGGCAAAGCCTTTAGCCCACCAAATGCCTGCAATTAATCAGATGTGGTCCAAGAGCTCGACCAACTGGTTGGCATGCACAAGTGCTCGCTCTTTCCCTCGGTCCGGAAGTCT
>NW_008331696.1:68301-88647 GCF_000622305.1 Nannospalax galili
TCCTTTCCTACACCTATATCTTGTAAGTTACTGCCAATATTTTCTTCTAATAGTGTCAGGGTTTCCAGTCCATGAGCATGGGCAGTAGTACTTCTATCTCCTGGTGTCTTACTCAATCTCTTTCTATAACAGTTTAAAATATTCATTGTAAAGATCTTTGGTGTCTTTGGTCAGAATTATTCCAAGATATTTTATTGTTTTTGCAGCAGTTGTTGACGGGAGCATTTCCCTGTTCTTTCTCCAGTTGCTTGTTATTGGTATATAGAAAGGTTACTGATTTTTGTAGATTGATTTTATAACCTGCCACTATTCTGAAAGTGTTGATCAGTTCTAGGAGTTTTCTGGTGGAATTTTGTCATTTCTTAGATATAATATCATGTCGTCTGCAGAAAGGGATAATATTTTTAATACACATAAACAGCATCAGAGAACTTAGTGCTTGGGTCTGTTGTTTTACTGTATGCATCTTCCTCCTCCTTTGCACAAAAGCAGGTACCAGGAATCTCACCACAATTTATACATACCCACACCCAGTTATCTCATGCCTCTGTCCCTACCTGTAAGTGGACAATGGAGCATCCATCTATACTGTACACCTCTCTTGTCATGCGATGGTGACTTCACAGGACCAGAAGAACACTCAAATCTTCAATGATTAGGCAACCTGCCAGTGCTCGCTGGTTTTCCTGTGAGCAGGTTATGTGCATGGTTTCTGGAAGTCTCTCATACTCATGATGGCCCTCCCTTGGCCTGAAGCATCACCATTAAGCTGTATCCTTTGGTGTAAATCTTCCCTAATGGTACATGACATCTTAGCATCTCATCACTTTCCATCATCCAGCCCACTGAGGCAAGCTGGTGGGACATGGGTTCTGAATGGAGAGTTTAGAGAACAGACACAAAGCTCTGCCAGTGGAAGCTGGCAATCAGCCGATTATTTCTAACTGAAGTGCTTCTCTCCTCTCCGTGATCCATCCTACCTCTTGCCTCTCCTCAAATCTCCTATAACTGATTTGTCTAAAAATCAGCACATCTAATGACCCACTTGCGTTCTTCTGACTTCCACATGTCACATATGCCAAGAAGAGAGTGGTTTTTCACAGACCTTTGAAAAAGGTCTGCATCTTTGCTCCTTTTTTAAAAATGTTTGGCAAGTTCATATATATACCCAATGAACTGTGATAATATTTACCTCCATCTCCCTCCTTCTTTCTTCCCTTCTGCTGACCTCCTTCCTAACTGGTTCCCCTCTGACTTCCACGTCGTGTGTGTGTGCACGTGCGTGTGCAGGTGCCCTCAGTGGCCAGAAAAGGGCATCAGATCCCATGGAGCTAAGGTTACAGGTGAGTCACACCCAATATAGGTGCTGGGAATCAACACTTGATTGTTCTTCAAGAGAAGTGCTGAGCCATCTTTCCAGCCCCACAACTTCGTCCTTAGCATTAGACTTGATCTCTAGCATTACACTTGCTTTCTTGCAGTCTTTTTGAAAGATTCATGCAGAAAAGCATTATTCAGTACAACTTTTTGTGGTTATGGAACTGTTCTATAAATTGTTTAATGAATGACCCCTAACTACATGTGGCTAATGAATGCCTGAAATGTCTGAAATTTGCCACTTTATTTTTATTTAATGAATATAAATGGTCTCATGTGTATTTCACAGCACTAGCAGCTGTTCTGTTCCAATTATGGGCACAGGTACCCAACCATGTCTGCCTTCCCTTATATATTATCAATGTTGACATGGGAGGGTGAGAGGGAGGGGGAGAGGGAGAGGGAGAGGGAGGGAGGGAGGAAAGGAGAGAGAGAGAAGACCATTACTGAGCCTTAACATATTTTGTGTGTTTCTGAATAAAATACCAGGATTCTTTTTTTTTTTTAATTTTTACAAAAACTTTATTGAGAATTTCATACATGCATATAAGATATTTTGATCCAATCCATGCCCACTTCCTCCCCTACAACATTCCCCTTTCTGAAGAGGTAACTCTAAAATCTTTTAAGGATTAGACACAAGCTCCCAAATACTTTTGACATTTTTGACCTTGGAACAGAGAATATTGCTAACAGGCCTAAGGACATTTTGACTCCCAAATTGCATAGCTTTTGTTCCTAAGGGAAGAAGAAAGTCCTTGAATCATGAATGGGAGATGTGAAGGAGAAGCAAAGGCAAGAATAATTAGCATTACAAGTTCTAGGCAGGGAACAATAAAAAGTCAGAACAGGGCAATTTTCAAATGTTTATATGAAAGTCCATTGGAGTGCTTGACAAGGGCTCCCCAAAGGATCCCTCTATTGGGTTCTTCCTCATTTTTCTTTTGTCTTCCAAGCCTGGACTAGTTGGCTTGGAAGAGTCGCTAGATACTCAGGTGAGGGTCCAGTGACCCTGCTTGGCACTACTTTAATGAATGAGCACAACCGTCAGCAAGCCCAATTGTGACTATGTTTAGCGATCTGGCTCAGCCGAATATTCCAAGCAAATGGCACTAAGAAACAAGCAGGAGTTTCAGTTCTCATCTCTGACAAAATAGACTTCAAATTAAAACTAATCAGAAGAGATAAAGAAGACTACTTCATTCTAATCAAAGGAACTATTGACCAAGAAGATATTACAATCATGAACATGTATGCACCAAACTCTGGAGCACCCAATTTCATAAAAACAGTACTACAGGACTATAAAACACAGGTTAGCCTCAATTCAGTAAGAGTAGGTGGTTTCAATACCCCACTATCTTCAATAGACAGATCAACTGGACAAACCCCTAAACACAGAGACATATGAATTATCTTACATCTACAAAATATTTCACCCAAGAATCAAAGAATACACTTTCTATTCAGCAGCTCATGTAAGTTTCTCTAAAATTGGCAACATACTGGGACAGAAAACAAACCCCAACAAATACAAAAAATTGAAATAATTCCATGCATTCTATAAAACCACAGTGCAATAAATCTTATAATCAACAGCAAAAGAAACTTTAGTAACTACACAAACTCATCAAGATTAAACTACATATTCCTGAATGATGAATGGGTCAAAAAGAAATTAAGAAAGAAAAGTATTCCTGGAATGAAACAGAAAGGATAATACAATGCAACAAAAATCTCTGGGACACTTCAAAAGCAGTCCTAAGAGGGAAGTTTATAGCTGTAAGTGCCTATATTTTAAAAAATCAGAAAAAGCACAGAGTACATATAAATGACTTAAGAGTACAACTGAAGATCCCAGAAAGGCAAGAACAAACTTAACCCAAACCTAGTAGACGAGAAGAAATAACAAATATCAGAGCAGAAATTAATGGAATAGAAACAAAATACAAAGAATTAATGGCTCTGAGAGCTGGTTATTTGAAAAGGTAAAAGAGATAGACAAACCCTTAGCCCAGTTAACCAAAAGAATGAAAGAACAAATCCAAATTAACAAAATGAGAGATGAAAGGGGAAACATCACAATAGGCACCCCCCAAAAGACCCAAACCATTATAAGGGAATATTTTGAAAAACTATATACTTTATTAAATTTGAAAATCTAAAAGAAATGGATAAATGTCTGAATTCATGGAAACCACCAAAGTTAAACCAAGAAGAGAACAACAGCTTAAACAGACCCGTAATAAATAAGGAAATTGAAACAATAATGCAACATCTCCCAACTAATAAAAGCCCAGGCCCAGATGGATTCACAGCAGAAATCTACCAGACATTCAAAGTTATACAATCAGTAATTCTTAAATTATTCAAAAAGATACTCCTTCTATGAAGCCAGCATCACTCTAATAAAAAAACCAGGTAAAGACACAACAAAAAAGAAAGCTACAGGCCCATATCCTTAATGAACATAGACCCAAAGATTCTCAACAAAATATTTGAAACCACATAAAGACAGACATCAAAAAGATATCCATAGCCGGGCATGGTGGCACACGCCTTTAATCCCAGCACTCAGGAGGCAGAGGCGGGGCGATCTCTGGGAGATCAAGGGCAGCCCGTTCTGAATAAGGAGATCCAGGACAGCAGGGGCTGCAGGGAGACCCTGTCTCAAAAAAAAAAAAAAAGATATCCACCACAATCAAGTCAGCTTTATTCCAGAGATGCAGGGATGGTTCAATATATGTAAGTCAATAAATGTAATAAATCATATAAGTTGACTTAAAGACAAAAACATGTGGACTTCTCAATAGATGTAGAAAAGGTCTTTGACAATATCCAACATGCATTCATGTTAAAAGTTCTAGAGGAATGGGACTTGGAATTGTACTCAACATAATTAAAGCCATATACAACAAACACAGCCAACATCACTCTGACTATAGAAAAACTTGAAGTATTCCCATTAAAATCAGGAACCAGACAAGGCTGTCCACCACTATCTCCACTCCTTTTCAATATAGTGCTTGAAACTCTTGTTAGAGCAATAAGACAAGAGAAGAAAATTAAAGAGGAATTAACTGGAAAAGTCAGTAAGAAGCCCTCCCTATCATTTACAGATGATGTATTATACATAAGAGATCCCAAAAAATTCTACCAGAAACTGCTAGAAATGATTAATACTTTCAGTAAAGTGACAGGTTAAAAAATCAACTTAAAAAATTAGTAGCCTTTCTATATACCAATACCAGGCAATTTGAAAAAGCATTCAAGGAAAGCCTCCCATTCACAGTAGCCACAAAAAATCTCTAAGAATAAACCTAAGCAATGACATTAAAGATCTCTACAATGAAAAATTTAAATCTTTAAGGAGAGAGGAAGACACCAGGAGATGGAAGGACCTACTGTTCAAAGGGATTGGAGAAACTAATATTGTGAAAATGACCATCTTATCAAAGTCAATGTATAGATTTAATGCAATGCCAATCAGAATCCCCGTGATATTCTTCACAGAGCTAGAAAAAAAAAGCATCCTAAAATTCATATAGAATCACCCAAGACCCCGGATAGCCAAAGCAATCTTGGGGAAAAAGAGCAATGCTGGGGGGATCACCATACTAGATCTCAAACTATACTACAGAGCTATAGTCATAAAAACAGCATGATACTGGCACAAAAACAGACACGTAGATCAATGGAACACAAAGAAGACCCAAACATGAGTACGTGTAATTTCAGCTACCTGACATTTGACAAGGATGCCAAGAACACGCAATGGAGGAAAGATAGCATCTTCAACAGAATGTGCTGACAAAACTGGATCTCCACCTGCAGAAAAAAAGAAACTTGACACTGATCTTTCACCATGCATAAAAGACAACTCCAAATGGATCAAATACCTCAATATAAAACCTGAAACTCTGAAACTGCTAGAAGGAAATATAGGCAGTACCCTTCAAGATATAGATGTGGGAAAGGACTTTCTAAATTGGACATCAGTTGCTCAGGCATTAAGCAATCAGCAAGTAGGACCTCATTAAACTGAAAAGCCTGTGAACAGTAAATGAAACAACTGAGGAAGAGAAGAAGAAACCCTCTGAGTGGGAGAAAAACCTTCACCTGCTACACATCTGACAGAGGATTAATATTCAAAACATACAAAGAACTCAAAAAACAAACAAGAAAATAAATAAAATAAATGACCCAATAAAAAGATAAGCTGAGGACCTGAACAAAAAGTTCTCAAATGAAGAAATAAAAATGGCTAAGAAACAGACACCTTAAAGAGTGCTCAACATTCTTAGTAATTAGAGAAATGCAAATCAAAACCAATTTAAGATTTCATCTTACCTCAGTCAGACTGATTAAGATCAAGAGAACAGAAGACACCAAATGCTGGTGAGGATGCGGAGAAAGAGGAACATTCATTAAAGGCTGATGGGAATGCAAACTCATGCAACTACTATGGAAAGCAGTGTGGAGAAACTAAAAAACTAAAAATTCACCTATCATATGATCCAGTTATGCCACTCCTTGGCACATACCCACAGGAGTCATCCTACAATAGAGATACCTGTACATCTAAGTTTGTTGCTGCTCAATAGCTCAGAAATGGAAACAACCTAAATGTTCTTTAACTGATGAATGGATAAGGAGAATGTGGTACATCTACACAATGGAGTTCCACTCAGCAGTAAGGAAACATGAAATTATAAAATTTGCAGGTAAACGGATGGCACTAGAAACTGTTTTACTAAGTGAAGCAACACAAACTCAGAACAGCAAGCAGCACATGTTCTCCCTCATTGTGGATTGTAGCACCAACCCCTTATATGTGAGTGTAGAGCCTGATGCGACAGCAGGAGCCAGGAAATGGAAAGGAAGCATGGAGGTAAAGGGAAAGAAAGAGTCTGAGAGAGGAGGACAGCAGGAAACAGATGCTACCAAGGTGTAAATGGGGAAATGGGGGGTATTCAACTGGGAAGGGACGAGGGAAGGGCATACAAAGAACCATGAGGGTAAAGAGGAAGAAGGAACTTGAGAGAGTGGAGATAATAGGAGACGGGTATTATCAAGGGGAAAATGGAGCACAGACTGTGGAAGGAGGAGGGAGTTTCACCAGGAAGACAGAGAGAGAGGTAAATAAAGTTTAGGTGGTGTAAAAAGCCAGAAAGAAATGTAGTAACTCAAAACGGTTTGAAAACTACACATACAATGTCTGAAAGTTAGTGCATGTTTGTACATGAAGGACATATGTCAAGGACACCAGGACACAGTGCCAGACAGGAGAAACTTCCCTTCAAGTTGTTGGTCAGAGAAATCCAAGAGACTCCAAAATAACACAGGCTATTGCCACAGCCCTTGATTGCCTCCCCAAACTTGAAAGTAAGACCCTACTGCTGAAGACAGGACATACTTCGGACACAGGACTTGGAGCAATGGAGCTGGGACTGACCTGGAAACCTTCTCCCTGAACACTAGCTCTCATAGTTCTAGAGGACACTATGTAAGCTGCTAAGGGAGAAAAACAATCAGTGGTCCAACTCAGCTCTAAAGCCTAATAGCCACAACAACTGGCACAACAAACTACCTCTACTGGTGCAGTAGTGGCACTGTTATCTAGGGGTAATCAACAGCTGTCTAATTGAACTTAAAGCCCTCTCAGTGGGTGGGAATTCATGGGTGGCACTGTAAATATAGTCAAATACACATGGCTGGAGAGATCATAGATAGGGAAAACCCTATCTCTCTCATATCTCTAGACAAATGAAATTTCTTACTATATGCTAAATATGGCCCTTATATTTACAGACAAGTGTACTGTACACCACTAATCAAAGAAGCTTGTCTTTGCAACAGATGGAGGCTATTACAGAGTTTCACAATTGGTCACAAATAGAGAATATATGTCTGAGAGATGCCCAGCCCTAAGTGACACATCTACAGTGGAACTTCTACACCTAAGACATCCTTAACTCTCAGCAGCAAAGTTTCCTTATACAACATAAGGTGATGCACGCAGAAGGCCACAACTAGCTAAGTTTTAGAGAATAAGAGGCTGCAGAGTGGCATGTCACTGGATAGGACTCCTATATTAAACCTCACCCACCCACAGCTGAGAGACCATTGCAGAAGAGGAGGAGGGAAGATTGTAAGAGTCAGGGTTGGTTCATGAACACAAGGAAACAGGCTTTCAGGCCGCTGAAAACTTGCTCATATGAACTTGAAGCAATAGTGTCAGCATGCACAAGACCCATGCCAACTCAAACCAAAACCCAGCATAGAACGAGGGAAATGGGCAGCAGGTCCCAACCCTACCATAGGAACTATTGACAGATGATTACTGCTGGGTGAGAAGAGTAGATTTTCTTTAAGCCCTCTAGAGCACAAATGCTTGGCCACACAGGACTTAACAACGTGACAGGTGGCGTGTGGAAGGTAAGGATGGCAGAGGGAGTCTAAATTTGGTTAAGAACTATTATATGAAATGCACAAAACTCAATAAAGTAATACTATTAACTGATATTTTACTATATTTTAGAAGTTATAAAACATAATTGAAAAATCTATGCAGTAAATTCTCCTCTAGGCAGCCTGCTTTTCCTCATCCCTGAGTCATTTACTATGAAATTATAAACATGTGAGTATTTTTAATTATCTTCAAACACATCCACTTATACAAGCAATATATAAAAAGCTGATAACTCTCTCTGGAATAGAGTAACAAGCTGTCTCATTCTGCTTTCTGCTGCTGTAACAAAATAACTTCAATTGAGCTCCTGTAAAGAAGATTGTTTAAGCTAATAATTTTTAAATATTTTATTATTTTTATTTTCACTGTTTATGAGTGTATTGTCTGCATGTCTGTAAGTGCATCTGTGTTATGCAATGCCCAAGGAGGTCAGAAGAGAGTGTCTCAAATTCCCCTGGAACTGAAGTTACAGATGGTTGTGAGCCACCATGTGGGTGCTGGGAACCAAACCTGGGTTCTCTGCAAGAGCAGTCAGTGCTCTTAACTGCTGAGCCATCTCTCCAGCCCTTAAGCTAATAATTAAGGGAGACTGGAATTCCAAGGTCAAATACTTGCATTTATTTGGCCCCCAATAAGGTCCCTTTGGGGATATCACAAAATGACAGAGGTTAGAAGCGACACAGTCACACACAGAAGAAATGTGCTCACTCTGCACTTACTTCTTAAAGATCCCTTATTACTGTGACACTGGAGGCCAAAGCTCTTCCATGATCAGAACCAGTGTGGGTCAACGCAGGCTGTAGCACAGAGCACAAGACCATGTGAGAAAAGCAAAAGGGTGGTGTCCCTTCATTTGGGGATGGAAGTATGTTTTCATCATCTGTTTTTAAATAGGTAATATCACTTTTCTAATGAGGACCTCCACCTGGTTTTCAGTACAAAGGAAAACAGTGTTAAATACAGATATATAACATGGGTTCTATATTTTGAGTGATTGAAATGTCATATTGAATTATGCACCTTACTGTTTTTATTGTAACAGGTAATGATTTTTCTATAACATCATCAATGGACATAATTTAATTAGTTATCTACAAAGAAAATAACTCTGTCATCTCCACTGAGTGTATATTAAGTGTTAGATACATTAAATGTATTCAGTGCTCAGTGGTTCTTAATACATAACACTGTGTGTTTAAAGGTTAATAGTCCACACTGTGTGCTACAGCCCCTGAGATAACCATTGGTGCTCTATGAGATTCATAATGGAA
This sequence comes from Nannospalax galili, assembly GCF_000622305.1. NCBI lineage: Eukaryota > Metazoa > Chordata > Mammalia > Rodentia > Spalacidae > Nannospalax > Nannospalax galili. The sequence continues at coordinate 77,422 of NW_008331696.1, forward strand.
TTCTGCATGCAGTGTTTTAGGGAATGGGAAATGGCATGATGAGTTAGTTACTTTTCCCATCACTGTGACCAATGCCCAGCAAGAAGCAAGTTCTTTTGACTCACAGTTTGAGGTGCTGCCCACCATGACAGGGAAGGCATGGAAGAAGGAGCAGGGTTGAGGCTGCCTGCTCACATCTGGGTGGACCAGAAAGCAGACAGGACAGGACATGAAGTGGGGATGGGCTGGGAACATTGAGCCTCACCTACCAAAGGAGTTCATCTCTTTTGGGGAAGTTCCACAACTTCCCCCAAAGCACCATAGACAAGGGGTTTCAAAATAGAAGGCTGGGAAGATTTTTCACATCCATACTGGGAAACATGGTGTTAATAAACAAGGCAGAAATACCTGGGTATCATCTGAACCAAGCTGCCACAATGCACAGGATTCACAGCATCATCCTTTATTGTTTAATATTATCTTCAGGCAATTGATGATGTCCCATTTCCTTCACTGCTTTGCTTGTATTACACTTTTATAATGTGGATTCCTCTAGTTTTGTTACAAAAAGATTTACTTTTATTTTATGTGTGTAAATGTTTGCCTACTGTGTGTGTGCACATGGGTGCAGATTCTTCCCACAGAGGCCAGGAAAGGGTGTTGAATCCTCTAGAATTGGAATTACAGATGGTTGTAAGCTGCCATGTGGGTGCTGAGAACCAAACCCGGGTCCTGTGCCAGAGCAGCCAGTGCTCTAACCACTGAGTCATCTCTCCTGTCCTTCTTCTAATCATTCTTGAGCTCGATCCCTACAGTTTCTCAGGACAACTTCAACATAATGATTTTATTTCTTATACAGTTTCTTGTCCATAACATTCTCTATGCACAAGTCTATGTAGGTAGGTGTATTTAGACATGCATAGGTGGAAGATATAAATCTACTGGAACATATATTATATGGAAAACATGTCTGTATATGTATATGTGTATGTAGAAAGAAAAAAGTATATGTATTTACACAGAGAATATATAAAAACATGGAGGAATTTGTAACCTCCCATTTTGTTGAATCAGTCTTCCTATGTAGCCCAGACTGACCTCAAACTCAAAGCAGTCCTCCTGTGTCAGCCTCCTGAGTTCTGAAATTACAGGCATGTTCCACCACACCCAGCTTAGAGGAATTTATTGGTACACATTTTGCATATATGTACCTGTACGTTAATATGTATATGCTGCTGAACAGTGTTCAGCAAAACAGAATGATCCCTGCTGATAAATACATTTTATTACCTCCTTCTTCCCCTCGCTCCTCTCTCTCCTCTCCTTCCCCTTCCCCCTCCCCCTCCCTCCCCCTCCTCTCTCTTCTCTCCCCCACTTGCTCTCTCATTTCCTCCTCTCCTCCTCTTACTGCCTTTCTCTCTTTCCCAGTTTTGTTTCCTTTCCCCTTTGTTTTCTTTCATACAGAATAGGATTGTTTCTTGTGGTTTCCTTGAGCGACATTTCCTTTATTCAATAATAAAAAGGTCTATACCACAAAGACACTGAAGACCACCCAGATGTCAGTATGTAAACAGAGTATTAGCAATCTGGAAGGTGATTCCTCAGGTGTGTGGGACAATTATACTAAGTTAAATTACTTCATTATTATGTAAACTTTTAGAAAAGCCTTAAAAATGCAAGATAACTAGGTTATTAAGACTTGATTATTTTATCAGAACATGAATACATTTGACTTTCATAAGCAAGACCTATGGATGACTAAGGTAAAACAAACACTGGAAAGTTATACCTGAGAGTCCAAGACTCATAGGGTGAGACTGAGGCCTAGATAGCCCACCCATTTTACAGATTGATAGAAGGCATACAATGAGAGGATCTAAAATTTGAAGTTATTTCCAAAATGTGGAGACCTGTTACTTCAGGCATGCCCGAGACAGGATCTACATAAGATCTTAAAGGTAGGCTAACATAAAGCTTGAACGACAAAGCAAACATGACCACTGATGTCAAGTTTACTAACCAACGGAAAACAAGATTGTACTTAAAGGCAAGGCACTGATGGTCTGGGACATAACTGTATGAACCAACAAGATTGTACTTAAAGGCAAGGCACTGATGGTCTGGGACATAACTGTATGAACCACACACTGACAGGAAGACAGGAAGACTGACATGATAGTGGGAAGCTCTCGTAAGAAACTCAAGATGGATTTATTCTCATGAAGTTGTTGCTTAAGCAAGGCCCTTTCTCTCTTGTTCCTAGTCTCAATAAAACTAGTAAGTTCCAGAACAGATAGTAACTTATGTCGAGAGGTGTGTGTGTGTGTGTGTGTGTGTTTGTGTGTGTGTGTGTGTGTGTGTGTGTGCATGTGTCTCAACAGAGGTGGGAAGAGACCAATATCCACATTGGGACTGACCTTATCAAAGTTGCAACTTCAGAATATTTTTTGATGCTATTATTGTCCACAACCTTTAAAATTCTCTTTTTGAAACAAATACTACTAATAAAAGTGCTTTGCTGCCATTTTGGGTGTTTACCATGTTTTAAATGTTACACTGAGTCCTGTGCTACATCACATCTTATGAGCAATTCTGTGCTACAGCTCTTAGTCCATCTCACACACAATGAAAAGAGGCCCAGAGAGGTAACTTACACCCTAGTTACACACCTAATTATTCATTCTTTTAAACGATAGGATCTGTCAAAGAACAAGAGTCCAACTTAAGAATTCTGATTTCTTAATAGCAGATTGGAATGGTGATTCTGTAACTTTAAAAAAGCAAAGTTCCAATAAAAACCCATTAACTACTTTCAAATACAGCAAGCCCCCTGTCCAGCTGTGAAAAGTACTAGATGATTCTTATTTGCCATTTGTGTTATTTACGGTCCATGACTTTTATGGTAACTGGTTCCTATTATTGGTTTCTGTTAATGTAAAACATAAGTGAGCATAAATGAGGCGTGAGTCATTTCTCTTTATCAGCCGCACAGTCTCCACTCGGCGCCCACAGAAGCTCCAGCTGCACCCTGTTAGTGAGCACCTAGTTAAAGAAGAGGCTTGTAAGAATAAGGATGTGATAGAGATCTTCGTCCATTTTGTATTATTCTCTCCGTCACAACAGTGACAGAAAGAAAACCACGTGTCATGAAGGACACAGCAAATCCAGAGCTGCCTTTGATGCATACTTGTGCAGATCATGATCGTGATGCTATGAGCCAAGAGTGGACTCCATGTAGCTAGCGTGACTGCTCACCTTAGCAGGAGGCTGTGCTCAGGGTCACCTCAGGGCGTGGGCTTTCTCCTGCTTTTCAGTTGTGTCAGAGACTGCTGTTAGAAGCAATGGTGACCACATGCCCATGCCCCACCTAAGCTAAAGCGTGACTGAATCCCAGCACAGATGTGGGGAAGTGGGTAAGAAACCCCAGCCCCACCTAAGGAGCTATTGGTGACCAATGGCTGCTGGGAGGAGGAGAGTCATTCTCGTTTAAGGGTGAGACTCTTGGTAGCTTGGCCAGACTCCAATGATGAGCCAACACTGAAGGGCATTTAGGGTGTGTACTAGAGTATGTGAAATTAAAACAAGGCAGGGAGTAGTAGGGGTGTGCAGGGAGCGGAGGGGTCTAAATATGATCGAGGTACATTGTGTGAAATTCAGGAGAGTTCAACAAAGGGGGAATACAAATTATTTGTAAATGAACTCTTAAGAAAAAAAAAATGTTAGTTAAAACAAAAACAGAATTCAGAATAAATAATACCTAAAATAAGTAAAACAACAAAAATGTGGCTTGTCTATGTTTAGAGGACCACCAGTTAAATATTAAGATTTGGCATCCATCTAAAAGCTTTCATTTAATGAAAAACACATGGGAGCGTGTCTCTGCTTACAAGACTTGTGAAAAGTTAATAACACTCACGGTCTTTTTAAATGTTTTTACTTACTGCAAAGGGAAAAGAATCATTTTCAGTTCTAGTGGAAGAAGTGTGCCTTTAGAATTAGACACAAAACAACCTGCAGCTGTACGTTAGCCAGTTAGCGCAGGAAGAACTTCTTGATGTGGTGGGGAAACGTCTGCTTAATCTGAAGCATTTTTAAGACAATCATATAAAATATGAGTGAATCTTTCTGGAAGGTAAGTGGTATTCTTATTTTTTGTATTCTTGTATTTTCTATCTCTGAGACTTCTAGAAGCTCACTGCCATTGTTGCCAGTGATGTGTCTGAAACTCTTCCATGATGAAGCATGTGTGTCTCCCTACCTTGTCAGGGGCCCTTCCGAGACATCCATGAAGTTCTGGAACAGCGCTACAAGCCTCTGGAGCCCACGTTGAGAGGGGCAGAGCCAATTAACCACTTACAGCTGGCCAGAGAGGCGCTCAAGCAAGAGGATCAGATGCGAAACCTAAATGAGAAAATGTGAGTTCTTAGCTTAGACCACACCTGGGTCATGTTTTAAATCATCAACTATCTCCTATTACTTAGTATTATAGAGAGTCTTTAAAAAGAAATTTCTGTATATGAATGTTTTGCCTGCATATATGTAAGTGTACCCATGCATGCAATGATCACAGGGACCAGAAGAGGGCATTGTGTCCCCTGGAACTAGAATTAATAAATGGCTGTTAACCACCATGTGGCTGGTAGGAACTGAACTTGGGTCCTCTGCAAGAGAAGTCAGTGGTCTTACCCACTGAGCCATCTCTGCAGTCCCTATACAGAATCTTGTAATGTGAAGAAAGGTAAAGCCACTCTTAACCTATCCAGAGGCAATCATTTGATAACACACAGTGTTGTAAATGAGGCAATATTGGTATATACATCCCTCAGAGGATAAGTGCAAATCCATATGCTGCTCCCCTGAAATGCGTAGTTGCTCAAAGGAAAGCAAATAAAAATTGCATTTTTGGAGGGATAAGTGATGATCATGTATCTCTAAAGATAAGATCTTTAATGAAAGCACATTGCTTATAATGCTTCTAAAATAAGATACGATAAAATAAAACACATTTTCTTTGAACTAAATCACATTCAGACACAACAGTGTGACTTTCCAGTTTTATTAAATCTTGTGCATTGACTGAGAAGGATAACAAAAGACAGAGGTAATTCACCAGCACACACAGTGCTAATGTGCTGGCATTACTGACTTGGGTCTCAACACATAGATCTTTTCCTGGATACTTCATTTCCCTTAAGGTACTTTGTCAGCAACAGAATTGGGTGTAACTTATAATAGACATTTTCACTCTAGAATGGCCTTACTCTTATTATTGTTATTATCCTAGCTTGTCTTGTATAATCATCATTGCAATGTATTTTGTAGTAATATTTTAACCATTTATATACTAAATGGTAATTACATTATTATGTTATTATAAAACAAGGGATTTTAATTATACTGTAATAATTTGCTATAATAAAATTACTACTATAAATTCCTATATAATAGCTTAATATAACATATAAAAATGCCATACAAAATAGTTACTAATTATCATGTATGTTACATGACAATAATTTATACAGTGGTAATTACACATACATTAAAATGTATTGTGTTATATAAAGGAACCAGAATCACCTTTCTCCTTCACAGTGGGTTTTGGATCATTTTGTCGGTTGAGGAAGATATATATATGCCTATTGTGATGAAAAAATTTTAAAGCAACTTTTGAAAACTAACCTTAAGGATAAAGGTTTCATGCATCTTAAATAATTTTATAGTTTTGGGGTTTTTCTTCAAATATTTTTATTTATTTTTTATGTGTATGAATGTTTTGCCTGGATGTATGAAAATGCACCTGTGTCAAGCAATGCCTACAGAGGTCAGAAGAGGGTGTCAGATCCCCTGGAACTGGAGTTATGGAAGGTAATTAGTCATTATGTGGGTGCTGGGAATTGAACCCAGGTCCTCTGGAAGAACAGCAAGTGTTCTTACCCACTGAGCTATCTCTCCAGGCTAGCTTTTCATTTATTGCAATTACTTGCTATGAAAATAATTAACTACAGTGTGTTTAGCAGACTCTGTAACTCATTAAGTTAATCCAGTACATGATAAATAAGAAAAAAAAAAAGACTTATGTCAATTAATTTGGGGGAAGATATATTGACGTTACTGCAGAAATTATAGAAAATTAATGCTGCTCAGATTTGGACAAGCAAAGTATAAAGGTATAAATATTTAGTAATATTACTAAAAATTCTTTTGCTTTTTCCTTAGATGAAAGGGCTGATTTTATAGCCCAGGCTAGCCCTAAATGTGGGATCTTTTTGCCTTAACTTCACCCAGCTAGGATTTCAGGTGTGCACCACCCTGCCCAGCTCAGGGTTCTTTGCTATCTTTAGCAATGCAACTTGTTTATTAAAGGGCAGGACCACTTAAGAAATAATTGACATTATTTAATCATCACATTGATGTTTGTGAAGAAATTATTGTATACAAAAGATATACACACATACACATAGAATAAAAATAATAAAATTTTTTTTAAAAAGTCAACATGGTACCATTTCTTAGATCAGCCAAGAAAGTTCAAATATCACAGTTATCTGCAAAGAAAGGTGCACAGTCGTGCTCTTCATGGAGAATTTGTAAATAATGTCTGACCTTATGGTCTTCCTGGTGACCCTTCATGCTAAAGCTTTTAGTTACTGCAAAGTATAAGATTATCCGACCAATTAGAAACAAGCTAAGTTGGAAAAGATGACAAATTAACTATGCTAAGCAACTGATTTCAATAGTTAGCCCAGGGGCAATGGTACTATCAGAAGATTGAAATACTGATCATTTGATTTCTTCTGACAGCAGTTGGATTTTTAATAAATTGGATAGCGTACAATTATATTCTGTATAGAAATGTTAGAAAGTTAGGCTTGGTGTGTCTGATTATAATGATTTCATGACAAAAATTATGGAAAGAAAAATCAGCCACGGTGGCACACGCCTTTAATCTCAGCACTTGGGAAGCAGAGGCAGGCAGATCTCTGAATTTAACACCAGCTTGGTCTACATAGGGAGTTCCAGGACAGCCAGGACTACACACAGGGGCATCTTGTCTCAAATAAAAAGTTATAGAAAGAAGTATACTCTTACTACAAAGCTGCATTTTTTTTTTAAACACAAAGACCCTTTTCCTCCATCACCAGTTTACCTATAAGAAATTAAAGACGGAATTAAAGACAAGGTGTCTGTTAGGCCTAAAGCTTGCTTTTTGATATCGGTATTTCAAGGGGAAGGTAGAGCTTTTTATTTCCAATCTTAAGGGTTCAAAGGGCAGCATTATATGTGTAGGTTTGATATGGCTAGTGACTTTTGTTTTCATATCAGCATGAAAATGACCATGTCGGGGCTGGAGAGATGGTTCAGTGGTTAAGAGCACTGGGTACTCTTCCAGAGGACCCAGGTTTGATTCCCAGCACGAACATGGTGGCTAACAATGGTCTATAACTCCAGTTCCAGGGGATCCTACGCCCTCCTCTGGTCTCTGTGGGCTTTGCTCAACACGGGTGTGCTTACACACATGCAAGCAACACTCATACACATACAATAAAAATAAGTAAATAAAAAAATTAATGGCAATGCTTTTTAGTGGAAAGAGTGTGATCTTTGCAACTGGAACTATGTGAGTTCGAGCCTTGAGTCCTAGAACCTCAATAGTGTGCACCTGAGAAAGTACTTTTACCTCCCTCTACCTCTCCTTCCCAGTCAGTCATGGGGAGGTAGACATTTACCTTAAAGGGTTGTGATGAGGATTGAATGAGACAATAAACACAAAGAGCTAGTAATATAGTGGGATATTTATTAAAATGAGGACTATCAGGCTGGGGAGGTGGCTTAGTGGGTAAGAGCACTTACTGCATAAGCATGAGGGCATGAGTTCTAATCTCCAGTGTCCATGTTAAAAAACTGGGCATGGCCACTTTCAGGGATGGAAACAGGAAGTTCACTGGGGCTGTGGTCAGCCACTCTAGCTCCAGGCTCAGGGAGGAACCCTGTCTTGGGGAAATAAGGCAAAGGGGACATCTATCCTCCTCTACCTTCTGCATGCATATGCACATGTGCACACATACAACAGTGATCAGAATTTGCATGTGCTGCAGGTATCATAATTCTGCATACCAGACATCCAAGAAGCGGGGGAAGTCACAGGTTACAAATATGGGCTGGGCTTTACCTATTATTCCAAGTTTAGTGGGCTTCAGAAACTTTTACCAGCTTTGACCCTTTTTTAAGCTCAGTAAATTTTTATTTGACCCAAGGTATATTTATATATATGTAAATAAAATATTTACCAATAGCCAGGCATGGTGGCACATGCCTGTAGGCCCAGCACTTGGGAGGCAGAGTCAGGCGGATCCCTGTGAGTTCAAGGCCAGCCTGGTCTACATAGTGAGTTCCAGGACAGCTGGGGCTACAGGGAGATCCTGTTTCAAAAAGACAAAAAAAAAAATTACTGATAATAAATCATAAAGAAATTTACTTTAAAACAATTGTTTGTTATAGATATGATTTACTATATATTAAAGTGAAAGCAAACTTGCATACCAATGAGATGGATGTGCTTATTTATTTTCATACGAAGAATTAAGTCCTGGCTGGATATTTACTACAGCAGGAAGCAGAGCGTCTCAGCGATCTTCAAGCTTGATTGGCATTTATTTTGATTTTTAAATTATCCGTGTAGACAGTGCGATTTTGCTTGAATACACAGTACAAAATGCAGAAGTGTTTAGAGACATTGCAGAAGCTGAAATTTCTGTCTTAATCCAAGATAAAGTTCCTTGAACATTTTTTAATGAAACTTAAGCCAGCCACTTATATAGTAATTTTTATAACCAAGCGTTTTAACACAGTACAATTCAAAGATGCATGAATTTGTACGCTGAGGACTGTACTTGAGAGTCTGTTTCCCAAAGCAAAGGCCATGCACCTGGGTGAGAAACTGGCTGTAGTAAGTGGAGGTTGACAGCGTGCTGGGGAGAAAATAATCAGAGTATATTATGCACACGTATGAGAGTCTCGAATAACAAAATTAATAAAAGAGTTGACTAAACCCCAGTGGATAAACTTGCACTGAGGGACATCTCAGGACACTAACTGTACACAATTGGCCTTAATACAAATGACAGAATGTATGAACTCCAGTGGGGGGAGGGGGGCCTATGGGCAGTGCCAAAGGGGAAGGGGGTATAAAGGTGATTTTATGTACAAAATACACAAAAATTCAATACAATTTTTAAAAAGTTCAAGAAGAAGGGAAACACCTTTGTTTTCAGCAATTAAAAGTTTATGATTGTTTAAGAGCAGAGGAAATGCATTGCAGTTTGTGGCATAGAAGAGTCTCAAATCTTAGCTGAGGTGTCTCAGGCAGGGCTTGTTGGCATTGGGTGGCATTAATTGAGGCGGAAAGACCCGCTCTAAACGTGGGAATCACCGTTTCATGGGTGGGCCCCTTAATGAATGAAAAGGAGGAAGGGGCTGAGCAGCAGTGATGTCTCCTCTGCTTCTTGGCTGCATGCGGTGTGCCAGCCACCTCACATCCAGCCACCAAGCCTTCTCCACCAGGAGCCAGAAAAACCCTTCCTCAAGTTGCTTTCATGGGCTAATTTTGTGTCAGCAACAAGACAAGTGACCCAGTTATGTCTGTGAAGAAATCTGCTGGGTACAGTGAAACTCATTTGGAAAATTACATAGGAGTTTTGTTGTAAGGTAATAGGGCAGAACTCAGCTGACTTTAGTCTTTTCCTCTACCTTTTCTTCCTTCTGAATACAATCTGTGAATGGTCGCTTCTGTCTGAGAGACTTAGCTACCTCTTCTGTGCCCATGGTCTCGGTTCTTTGTCTCTAAGGTCTTGCTCCTTCATTTCAGAATTACGTTTTCAACTGCCTTCTTTCTTTGCATCTCAACCAGATGTCTAAAACTTGGTGCCTGACACACTGGCCTCCTTGTTCTCTCTTGTTCCTGTCTTGAATTGTCTGTCCGAGGTGGAGATTCATGAGTTACCCTCTTCTCCATCACCATTTCCCATAAGTCCTCAAGTTCTGTTTATTCCAGCTTTTAAAAAAATTTTTATTTTTTATTTCATGTGTATGTGTGTATTGCCTGCATGTAGGTAAGTGCACCTGTGTGGTGCAATGCCCACAGAGGTCAGAGGAGGCTGTCAGATCCTTTGGGACTGGAGTTATAGACAGTTGTTAGCTGCCATGTGGGTGCTGGGATTCGAACCCAGGTCTTCTGCAGGAACAACCAGTGTTCCTAACCGCTGAGCCATCTCTCCAGCCCCTTATTCCATCTTTTAAGTATTTTCAATTCACCCTCTCTTTACTTCCTACTGCCTTAATTTACATTGCCATAAAAATGCCTTCCATCTTACCTGCCCAGCTTCTCTAATGAAATTCAGCCATGCTATTTTATTCGAACAAAACACTTTTCTACAGCTTTTTACAACCTGCAGAATGAATTTTAGCTCCTTTTGCAAGACCCACATCCTTTTAGAGCAGACCAACGTCACTCCTCCACCTCGCTTTCGCCACGTTCAGGAAGGGACAGTGCACCAGACACTGAGCTACTTTTGTTCTTTGTGACCCATATCTATCCTTTCTGCAAGAAATTTCCTTCTCCCTGGATTTACTTCATTTTTTCAAACCTTAAAAAAATTAAAATAGCATTTCCTTTTACTTTTTAAAAAAATTGAAGTCACAGGGCTAGAGATATGGCTCAGTGGTTAAGAGCACTTCAGGAAGGGACAGTGCACCAGACACTGAGCTACTTTTGTTCTTTGTGACCCATATCTATCCTTTCTGCAAGAAATTTCCTTCTCCCTGGATTTACTTCATTTTTTCAAACCTTAAAAAAATTAAAATAGCATTTCCTTTTACTTTTTAAAAAAATTGAAGTCACAGGGCTAGAGATATGGCTCAGTGGTTAAGAGCACTGGCTGCTCTTACAGAGGACCAGAGTTCAATTCTCAACACCCACACTTGGCAGCTCACAACTTCCCAGAACTCCAGCACTAGGGGATCCGACGTTTTCTGGCCTCCGTGGGCACTCAAAGCACCTACACACACACACACACACACACACACACACACACACACACACACAAATCACTATGTGAGAATAAGGGCAAGTATAACTAAAGCGAGGAGTTTTCATTTTGTGTATGTTTCCAAGCATTGGAAATGGTCTAGTTTTTTTTCCCCTCTGAGTGACAAGTGCTTGGGACATGCTCACTTTTTGAAGAAAAT